>NW_024650120.1:0-317 GCF_008729295.1 Plectropomus leopardus
GTCACACGTTATGAAGACCCTGGAGCGCCTGATTCTGGATCAGCTTCAGCCCATGGTCACCGCATCCCTGGACCCCCTCCAGTTCGCCTACCAGCCCCACCTGGGAGTAGATGATGCCATCAACTACCTGCTGAACCGAGTCTTCACTCACCTGGACCAGCCAGCCAGCTCTGTGAGGATCATGTTTTTTGATTTCTCCAGCGCCTTTGACACCATCAGGCCGGCTCTGCTGGGTGAGAAGCTGATGGAGATGCAGGTTGAAGCCCCTCTTGTGTCCTGGATTATTGACTACCTGACTGGCAGACCACAGTATGTGC
>NW_024650121.1:0-218 GCF_008729295.1 Plectropomus leopardus
GGTTCAGGGTCAGCTGTCAGAGGGTCTGTAATGTGGTTCAGGGTCAGCTGTCAGAGGGTCTGTAACGTGGTTCAGGGTCAGCTGTCAGAGGGTCTGTAACGTGGTTCAGGGTCAGAGGGTCTGTAACGTGGTTCAGGGTCAGCTGTCAGAGGGTCTGTAATGTGGTTCAGGGTCAGAGGGTCTGTAACGTGGTTCAGGGTCAGCTGTCAGAGGGTCTG
>NW_024650122.1:0-297 GCF_008729295.1 Plectropomus leopardus
CACATGACTGATCACACGACCGATCACATGACTGATCACACGATTGATCACATGACTGATCACACGACCGATCACATGACTGATCACACGATTGATCACATGACTGATCACACGACCGATCACACACATGACTGATCACACGACCGATCACACGACCAATCACATGACTGATCACACGATTGATCACATGACTGATCACACGACCGATCACACACACGACTGATCACACACATGACTGATCACACGACCGATCACATGACTGATCACACGATTGATCACATGACTGATCACACGACC
>NW_024650123.1:0-222 GCF_008729295.1 Plectropomus leopardus
ACATTTAAGGAGCTCTTAATATTTAAATAAAGATTGTGAGTTTAAAGCCGCTGTCTTTGTCTCGTCCTCCGTCTCTCTGTAAGGAAGGAAGGTGATGAGGAAGTTGAGTCTGAAGCCTCCAGAGAGGACGGCGGCTCTGCAGGCCGTCTGGGACGAGCAGAGCTCAGCAGATTTGGGACCCTGCGGTAAAAAAGCCTCCGAATATAAAAAACGTCTTCAGTC
>NW_024650124.1:0-321 GCF_008729295.1 Plectropomus leopardus
CTCTGTGTACTGAAAGCACTTTGAGTGGTCAAAAATGACTAGAAAAGTGCTGCATAGGTGCAGGTCCATTTACCATTTACCACCCAAATTACAAAAATCTAACTTAAAAAAAAAATTCAGGCTGCCAAGCAATTGAGTCTCGATGGAACTGACCAAAATTCGGTCCAATCAAGTCAGGTTCTGTCAGTCATGTGATCCAAGAAAGAGGAGTTCAGATATGCCACTTAAAAAACCCTGGACACTTAAATTTGTAGACCAGATAAATAAATAAATAAATAAATAAATAAAATAAAGGAACATTTTTAAAATTGCAAAACTTGC
>NW_024650125.1:0-230 GCF_008729295.1 Plectropomus leopardus
AAAATCCAAAGAACATATTTTACCTCTTACCCGTAGAGCTATTTATCGGTCCAGATGATTTGGTGTGGCGGCATTTATGTTCAAGCATCGAGCTGTCAAAGTATGAGCCTCTTGTCCATGCGTCCATGCACTCTTCCTTCTGTACAGTGATACAGTTTGCAGGTTTAGTTCAGTAATTATAATAATACTTTTTTTTTCTTGTTAAATAATAAAATATTCCTATAATTAAT
>NW_024650126.1:0-1040 GCF_008729295.1 Plectropomus leopardus
TATAAAGGTAGAAACTGCAGCTGAAGTGCCGTTAAATCTGTGAAATATGTCTTCCAGTAAAGAATCTGAATGCTGCATCAAATGTAGATATATACTGTATGTTCCAGCACTTTTACAAACATTAATTATCTCAATATCTTTGTCACATATTTGACAAATCAAACACCGGCTCTAGATCGGACCATTCAGGTTTTTGCATTGACTACCTACACGCTTATCACGAGAGACGTTTCAGCTGGTTGTAATCTGCAACCTCACAGATAGATGCCACTACATGTTACATACAAGACCTTTAAGGGTCATCATCAGTAGGAAAGTTGATATTTTGAGCAACAGCGAAGATTCCCTCATTAACAAACATCAGAATAGAGACAGTAAAACTGAAAACTGCTACATAACCCCCCCCCCCCCCAAAAAGGAAAAACATTATAATAGTTTTAATTTATTGAGTACATCAGGATAAAATATAAACATGAAACACTGCTTTCTTCTGTCTTCCCACTGTGTAGATTTTGGAACACAGAGTTCCCTGAACAGCCAGACAACCACCTGTCTGGTGGGGCAGAAGGAGAGGACTGTGTGGTGGTCAACAGCCGCAGTCAAACCTGGTACGATGTTCCCTGTGAATTCACGTATCCCCGAATCTGTCAGAAGGCGGCCACCCTGCTCCAGTGAGCCCGAGACACCACTGCGGGACCACCACTCACATGTGGAAGATATTGATACTTTATTGGAAAATATTTACAAACAGATCTACAAATAAACAATTCTCTCACTAAAAAGTCCTGTTTTTAATTGTTTGGTATTTTTAAAAATAATATATGTTATAAAAGCAGGAAATGAAGCCTGTCAGTGCAGTATTATACAGAATCATAAAAGTACATTACATATAGGGAATGAGAGTACAACATAAACAGCTATTAACGTCTATTATCACAAACAATAATGTTAAAATGAAGAGTACTTCTGTCAAATAAACAAAAACTCCATGCTATTTGGCTGATTTATACAGCATACATACAACTTGAAAATACATTTTT
>NW_024650127.1:0-403 GCF_008729295.1 Plectropomus leopardus
TCAGTTAAAACAAAGCTAGATGTAGTGTTTGTTTCTGTTTTCAGCTCTGACAGTTTGTACTTTGTTATTTATTCTAATTTTTATTTCTAACATTGTAAAGCTGGAATATGTCAAACTTATCACTTAAGTATGGAAGCACATTCCTACCAGGAAGATTAAAAAAACAGAGAATGATAAATAAAATAGCCGACAACAGAAATCATCATTGGGACTTAGTAAATCCAAAATCAAGACTTTGAGGGGCAAAATTTGACAAAATTAATTGACTAATAAAAATTACAAGAGACCAAACTAAAAATGTTGGTTGCTTTAGTCAAAATTAGGAAAAAGTCAAAGTTTGATTTTTTTCATTGAAGTTATAAGATACTTCAAAATTAGATGATACTAACCTGAAATTAAGACT
>NW_024650128.1:0-515 GCF_008729295.1 Plectropomus leopardus
AAAGTATAAACAGTGTTGAAATAGTCTGCATGTAAAAGTTCTTCATTTCCACCACTGTTAACCCTTTTAAAACCTGTGGAAATTGGCTTGATTTTTTTTTTTAAACATGGAAAGAAGGCAACAAGAAATGACCCAGAACACAGGAAATTATTCAAAAGTTGGAAGAATATTACCTGAAATTAGCAAAAAATAAAAATAACAGAATAAAAATATGAAATGACCTGAAAAGTGCTAAATAAAAAGTAATTGATATATATAATTAAAAACAATATATGGTTTATGTACCTAATGTACCTGATCTCTACAATATGTTAGTGTCAGAGGAGTCAGGCTTCAGTATCTGAAATGTAACAATGAATTTAATAGATTTTCTGAACCAGGGATAGAAAAAGGCATAGATCAGAGGGTTTAGGCAGGAGTTTATATAAATCAGCCAAATCTGACTGGCTGCAGTTGATGCTGCAATCGAGTTGTTCTCAGCCGCAATGGTGAAAGAATAATAAGGACAAAAGCAC
>NW_024650129.1:0-276 GCF_008729295.1 Plectropomus leopardus
CAGCTCCTACCCCCACATCCGAGGCGTCGACCTCCACCACGAACTGCCTGTCTGGGTCAGGAATGAGGAGTATGGGGGCAGAGCAGGAGCGTTCCTTGAGGTGTCGGAGGGCGTCGGCGGCGGCAGGAGACCAGCGGAACTGAACCTTGGATGAGGGGGGAGCCGTGAGGGGGGCTGCCACCGTGCTGTATCCACGAATAAACCGTCTGTAAAAGTTGGCAAACCCCATGAAACGTTGCAACTGTTTGCGTGTGTCCGGAACGGGCCAGGAGGTCA
>NW_024650130.1:0-216 GCF_008729295.1 Plectropomus leopardus
TCTCATCCACAGCCGAACGTTGGGAAAGGACAGCTCCTACCCCCATATCCGAGGCGTCGACCTCCACCACGAACTGCCTGTCTGGGTCAGGAATGAGGAGTATGGGGGCAGAGCAGAAGCGTTCCTTGAGGTGTCGGAAGGCGGCGGCGGCGGCAGGAGACCAGCGGAGCTGAACCTTGGATGAGGTGAGAGCCGTGAGGGGGGCTGCCACCGTGC
>NW_024650131.1:0-343 GCF_008729295.1 Plectropomus leopardus
AACAGAGTTGGTTCGAATTAACGTCATAGTAATATGGCAGCACACAGTGAATGACAATCTAAGCTAACACCCCTATTATTTTCTATGTACAACCATGGATGTATAAAGAGAACTGGATACAGTGTTGGAGGTGGGGCCCAGTTTATACCTAAAAAAAGTAACTCAGTGGTGCATGGAGCCCAAAATGTTAAAGGAAATTGCCTGGATCCTCCCTGTTGGGCCCATAGAGCAAGCACACTTGAGTCTTCACTGACCATGCGGCTAACTGGTTTTCGAGTTTGCAAATCCCATCATGGCAAAGGAATGACCCACCCCACTCTCCCTCTGATTGGTTAGTCCTCAT
>NW_024650132.1:0-347 GCF_008729295.1 Plectropomus leopardus
CTGTTCTCCATCAATCCAGAGAACGGGAACCTTTACGCACTCAAAACCTTTGACTATGAGATCGAGAAGGAGTTTCTTTTCCACATCGAGGCCAGAGACTCTGGCTCTCCTCCACTCAGCAGTAACGTCACGGTCCACATCATTATCGTGGACCAGAACGACAACGCTCCGATTATTGTGTCTCCGTGGCGCGCGCACGGCTCAGTGGTGGAGGAAAAGATCCCCAGATCCACCGATAAAGGCTCTCTGGTTGCCAAGGTGATCGCCTTAGACACAGACTCGGTGCACAACTCTCGGATCACCTACCAGTTTCTACAGGTGACTGACGCCACCTTGTTCAGTCTGGA
>NW_024650133.1:0-238 GCF_008729295.1 Plectropomus leopardus
GGGAGTATGGGGGCAGAGCAGAAGCGTTCCTTGAGGTGTCGGAAGGCGTCGGCGGCGGCAGGAGACCAGCGGAACTGAACCTTGGATGAGGTGAGGGCCGTGAGGGGGGCTGCCACCGGGCTGTATCCACGAATAAACCGTCTGTAAAAGTTGGCAAACCCCAGGAAACGTTGCAACTGTTTGCGTGTGTTCGGAACGGGCCAGGAGGTCACCGCCGAGACCTTGTCAGGGTCCATTT
>NW_024650134.1:0-372 GCF_008729295.1 Plectropomus leopardus
TGGCGTGCGATTGGAAATGTAAGGGCCAACGAATCGCAACGGACCTCCACTGTCCCCTCAGATTTTGTCGACTTCGGATTTTATTGTGCATTTGCTTGCAATCTATTCGAGCTTCTTAACGAGCACACCGTCGGTTCATTGGCACTGGCGTTTAAGCACAACTCGCGGCTTCAAGCGCCGAAGCCTCGGCGCGGTTGTAATCGGCGTGCCGGTTTAACATTCCCCGCCCGCTCGGCGGCACGGCAGAGCAAACGAAGCACCGTGGAGCTTGGGCCCACGAGCGAACCAGGTGGACGGAGGGCCGCGACGCTTCGCGGCGCTTCACCTCCCCGTCAGCACGCGGCGGCGAGCCGCGGCCGGCTTCATTCAACA
>NW_024650135.1:0-352 GCF_008729295.1 Plectropomus leopardus
AGTAAAAAGTAGACACTCATTAGAGTTCAGAGCAGGAAAACTCTACCTGCTTTGCTCAGAGGCCACTTTTGCAAAATGACATGACCAGCAGCCCCGCACATGTTCCGCATTTTCGGACATTTCGAGGACTTTAAAACGTTTCCAGGATTTTAGGATGTTCCTCGAAATTTAGGTTGTTTCTGGGATTTTAGGACAGTTTTAGGATTTTAGGGAATGTCCAGGACATTTCTAGGATTTTAGGACATTTGCAGAATTTCTCAGAATTTAGAACAGATTTTAAGGCATTTTAATGATTTTAGGATATTTTTCAGATTTTAGGACGTTTCTCAGATGATAGGTTGTTTCTACGATT
>NW_024650136.1:0-209 GCF_008729295.1 Plectropomus leopardus
TAGCATGTTGAAGAAGTTTATAGTATGTTGTAGTGAAAAGAAGGTCCAAAAAGTCATTTTTTTTAAATGTTTCAGAGCCTTGCATAGTGTGACGAAAATCGGATCGGCATACTATAGCATGTCGAAAATGGTCAAACACCTCGTCGCTCCAAATGTCTAAATAAGTCATAGTATAGCGTGTTGAAGAAGTGTATAGTATGGAACGCTGA
>NW_024650137.1:0-1191 GCF_008729295.1 Plectropomus leopardus
ATCTGTGAAATACGTCTTCCAGTAAAGAATCTGAATGCTTCTTTCAACAAATGTACATAGTGTAGTCCAGCAAATACAATTGTTCCATCTGAAATGTTGTGACGCAAAAAAAAAGCAGTAGCAGTACTTGATTAAATGCAGATATATACTGTATGTTCCACCACTTTTACAAACACAAAATATCTCAATATCTTTGTTGCATATTTAAATCTAGCCTGCCTAGCCTAGGTTTAAATATGTGTCTGTGTTTGACAAATCAAACATCGGCTCTAGATCGGACCATTCAGTTTTTTGCATTGACCACCTACACGCTTATCACATTTATCACATGAGAGAAGTTTCAGCTGGTTGTAATCTGCAACCTCACAGATAGATGCCACTACATCTTACATACAAGACCTTTAAGGGTCATCATCAGTAGGAAAGTTGATATTGTGAGAGACAGAGAAAATTCCCTCTCATGAATAAACATCAGAAAAGAGACATGGCTGGTTAACATCAGTCACTGCCCTTGAAAACTGCTACATAATCCACATCCCCCCAATGAAGCTATTATAATAGTTTCAGTTTATTAGATACATCAGGATAAAACAATGAACATCAAACACTGCTTTCTTCTGTCTTCCCACTGTGTAGATTTTGGAGCACAGACTACCTTGTACAGCCTGACAACTATCTGTGGGGTGAGACAGAAGGAGAGGACTGTGCGGTGGTGGACGCTCTCCTCCAAACCTGGTACGATGTTCCCTGTCACTTCACGTATCGTCGAATCTGTCAGAAGGCGGCTCTCCCGGTCAAATGAGCCTGACACACCACTGCGGGACCACCAGTCACATGTGGAAAATATTGATACTTTATTGGAAATTTTTTACAAACAGATCTACGAATAAAAAAAATCTCCAACTAAAATAGTCCTGTTTTTAATTGTTTGGTATTTTTAAAAATAATATATGTTATAAAAGCAGGAAATGAAGCCTGTCAGTGCAGTATTATACAGCATCATAAAAGTATATTACATATAGGGAATGAGAGCACAACATAAACAATTATTAACAGCTATTATCACGAAAAATAATGTTAAAATGAAGAGCACTTCTGTCAAATATAAAAGTCCCTTTTACGAGTAAAAAACAAAAAAAACACTCCATGCCATTTGGCTGATTTATACAGCATACATACAACTTGAAAATA
>NW_024650138.1:0-350 GCF_008729295.1 Plectropomus leopardus
CTGATAAGTTTGGTTTTAATTACTTATTCAATGCTTTAAAAAGGGGGCTTGACGTCATGATTGACGGCTTTGTGAGCCAATCGACATGCTCGCTTTCAATGACACCGCTCGAAATTGGTCAGACTTTTTTATGGGCTGGAACTTGACACTGCAGGATCACTACTGCACAGATGACATGGCTCCATATGATGTCGCCACTGTTAGATAGTGGCCATATACGGGATATTTTGGCTTCATTTTTCTACAGTGGGAGGAAATGGAGAGATGTGTTGTCCGTCGTCATATACGGTCTATAAGAAAGATTCACTTTCACATATTTTGTCGTCTATTGACTATTATATGCTATAATT
>NW_024650139.1:0-267 GCF_008729295.1 Plectropomus leopardus
CCCTGTCCATTAACCTGGACTGGAGGTTGTAGATTTTCTTATATAATCATACTGTAATTGTATACAGGCTGAGTTTTTTTTTTACTGAACTGAAAACTATGATGTCACTGATGACATCATAGAATGTTTCCACTGTCACAACCTGTGACATCATCAGTGACATCGTAGTGCTGACTGGCAGGTTATGAATAGGATCCTTTACATACAGCAATCATAACCTCTCTTTTTGTCTCTCCACAGGTTCTCCCTCTTTTTGTCTCTCCACAG
>NW_024650140.1:0-202 GCF_008729295.1 Plectropomus leopardus
ACAGAAACATTGTCAGAGGGCTGTTATTTTGAAACAAAGATGGGAAAAATTGAGAAAAAAGGATGCGTATACGTCTTCATGTCTACGGAGGGTAAAGACATCAAAACTGTGGTGACAGGAGATATAAGGTGAGTATTACCATTAAATCTCCTTGTTTTTTTTTTTTTTTTTTTGCTGAATACCATGCATGTCACATGGTAAA
>NW_024650141.1:0-678 GCF_008729295.1 Plectropomus leopardus
AGAGAGCTGCTGAACCTGCAGGTGAGTCTGCAGGTAAGCGCTTTTGTTCTGGCAACTGATTTTGAATTCAGGTTTTTCTCATAAAAATGAGCTAAACTGAAACTATTTTAGATCAAGTATATTTCAACTGTATGTTTTTAAATATGTTCCATTTTAAGAGTATGTTTTTGGGTAAGTTTCCTTTGAATTACATGTTTCTAGGTAAGTTTTCTTTGAATGAAATGTTTTTAGGTAAGTTTTATTTGCATTGCATGTTTAAAGTAAGTTTTATTTTACGTGCATGTTCTTGGGTTGGATTTATTTGACTTGCAAGTTTTCATGACAGAATTATTTCAACTGGGCAAAAAACTTGTAGTGGTAATAGTTTTTATAGTGATACAATTCTAAGTTTCTAGATCCATCCTCCACCAAAAGCCTCTCACAGCCGCCTTCAAATGTGAACTCTGCAACGCACAACCTCTGTCATTACCCTGCAGCTAACGCCTCCACCTGCGGATTCCAGCAGACAGCTTCAAAACAACGTCCCTCTAAAGGGTTTGTCAGCAACCTGCAGCTGCCGCCTCCACCTGCAGATTCTGGCAAACCGCTCCCAAAAACCTCCACCTATAGCCTCTGTCAGTGACCTGCAGCTTCCGCCTCCACCTGCAGGTTCTGGCAGACCGCTTGAAAACAATCTCC
>NW_024650142.1:0-241 GCF_008729295.1 Plectropomus leopardus
TGATGAATGTGTTTCGAAGTTTAACTGGCAGTTTTTGTAAAACAAATCATTTTTGACCTTATTTTGTTATATTTCTAGGAGATATGTTAAAAATATGTAAACACGCTAGTTAAACAGCATTAAACAAATCATTTTATAGTTTCACATAATGTATCTATTTTTTCATTGATTTATATTTCTTAAGTTGAAAACTGTAATGCATGGATATATGAAAAAATCCTTCAAACATGTACAAAATAAA
>NW_024650143.1:0-214 GCF_008729295.1 Plectropomus leopardus
TTAATTGATTAATTAATTAATTAATGTGCTTATTTTCCGGTAATTTTCTTGTAATTTTTTTTTTTTTAAAGTCAAATTTCTTGGTATTTTTTTGGCCATGTCTTGTTAAGTTAAGTTTGGTGTAATCAATAGGCCCTACTTGATTGGTTGGTATCTTCAGTTGTGGTTATGTTTTTGGGGAGCTAGCGGCTTTCTTATAATCCAGCAAACTAGC
>NW_024650144.1:0-317 GCF_008729295.1 Plectropomus leopardus
TAAATACTGTATATGTAACTTTCCCTTTGGAGTTTTGGATGACCAGCTCTGAGGTTAACTGGTTTCAGTTGTTGGTGGAAAAGGGAACAAGTGAGTAACTCTATCGTGTCCAGTTCACTTTTAGTGACACAATATTTATATAAGAAACACCACCATTAAAAGTTGTTATTGTAGAGTATTTTGCATGCAGAAGTTAAGAGTCTGTTTAGACCCCTACAGGTAGATAAGGATGGACTAGAATCAGAAATATTTTGTAGCAAAGAGCATTTTAAATATTTATATTTTATTAATATTTTTGATATTTACACTATCAATAT
>NW_024650145.1:0-499 GCF_008729295.1 Plectropomus leopardus
TTGTCCTAAAGACAGAATTGTCCTAAAGTCAAATAAACATCCTAAAATCATAGAAACATCTTAAAATCTGAGAAATGTCTTAATTGGAGAAATATCAGATAGGTCCTACAATTCAAGAAATGCCTGAAAATCCTAAAAATGTCCAAAATCTTAAATACATTCTACAATCAGAAAAATGTCCTTTAAATCCTAGAAACGCCCTAAATTCCAAGAAATGTTTTGAAATAAAAGAGATTTCCAAAAATCCTACAAATGCACTCAAATCTTAGAAACATCCTAAAATCCAATAAATGTCCTAAAATCCTAGAAATGTCTTAAAATCTTAGAAATGTCTTAAATTGGCCTAAAATCCTAGATATGTCCTACAAATTCAAGAAATGTCTGAAATCCTAGAAACGTCCTAAAATCAGAGTAACGTCCTGAAATCCCGGAAACCTGTGTGGGACTGCTGGGACTTCATCCTCGTACGACATTCTTGGAGCTTCGTGGCATAAAAGTT
>NW_024650146.1:0-360 GCF_008729295.1 Plectropomus leopardus
CAACCCTTATTATTATTTAAAGCACTTACATGTTTGTAATGTGAGTTTGTAATCAAATGTTTTGAGCCTCATAACGTTTAGTTTGATCGTGAAAAATCAGTAATATTTACGCTATAACAATAATACTGCATTAAGCTTTGATTCTATGAAAAACTGGAAATGTAAGTAATGAAACCAGTTAAGTTTTATTTAAAGAATGAAAAGCAAAATTTCCCAAAACCTTACTGAGGTCTCCAAAAATATAATAAGGCAATATGTCAGCTGCAGCATTTTTGTCCTTTTCTTAATATATATTTTAATCGAAACACTTCTTTTTTAGGAAATGGAACAGAAATATTTAACCTAAATCATTGATTACTA
>NW_024650147.1:0-373 GCF_008729295.1 Plectropomus leopardus
CTGGTGGAGGCCCGTAGCGGTCCTGACGTGCAAATCGGTCGTCCGACCTGGGTATAGGGGCGAAAGACTAATGGAACCATCTAGTAGCTGGTTCCCTCCGAAGTTTCCCTCAGGACAGCTGGCGCTCAGAGCCTCGCAGTTTTATCTGGTAAAGCGAATGATTAGAGGTCTTGGGGCCGAAACGATCTCAACCTATTCTCAAACTTTAAATGGGTAAGAAGCCCGGCTCGCTGGCTTGGAGCCGGGCGTGGAATGCGAGCCGCCTAGTGGGCCACTTTTGGTAAGCAGAACTGGCGCTGCGGGATGAACCGAACGCCGGGTTAAGTCGCCCGATGCCGACGCTCATCAGACCCCAGAAAAGGTGTTGGTCGAT
>NW_024650148.1:0-3294 GCF_008729295.1 Plectropomus leopardus
AAGATGTACAGTTGTGTTTAGAAACAGAAAATCTAAAGACTTTTAAGACTCTGTGGTACACAATACAACAGCACTGATTTAGCAAATCTTTTTGGCTGAACGCTCACTTGCAGGCTCCACACTCGAAGGTCCCGTTGCCCTCATCGCACTTCTCACTCTGGGGCTCTCCTTCTGCGGCGCACTGACAGTCGCAGATGAAGTTCAGGACTACCTCCACCTCCTCTGTGAAGCCCAGTGGTTTAATTTTTATGATCTCAGGCTTGCCATGTGATGGACACTTCTGGGATTCAATGGAAATCTTGAAAAGCACCTGGAAGCCAGAAGAAAGTTTATAGGGTCATTAAAACTTTTAAGGAGGATGCCTTGAAGCTTATCGTTCCAAATTTCAGACATGACCTATGGCATTAGTTGATGTGTTTCTCATTAATTATTTGTTTTGTCGTGATTTTTTCTCAATGCATGCATTTTTCCCAATTTTTTTCCTCAATTTGGAACAACCAATTCCCCAAACCAGTAGGAGATACTTATGTAGCAACAAGGACACAATTGTATCCACCCTCACAGCACAGAAAAAGCAAAGCAAGGCTATAAAGTAACCCTGCTGTCACGAACTGAACACTTGCATAACTTTAGCTGAGGTGTCATGCTTCTCCCATTGTGCTTAGTCGAAATGTTCCAGAAGTCATTTTTTAGTTGCATCATTTTCACACCAGCAAAAAGCATCAAATCTACCTCGTCTCCGATGGAGATGTTGGAGCACTTCCTGCCGTTCTCTCCTGTCCCCTCCACGCCGTTCTTACAGATTGACTTATATGTGATGGAAACTCCCTCTGGAAGTCGGCCGTTTTCCAAAATGACCTCAGATGACAAAGACTGTCCAAACAAGAAAGATCGATCAATCAGCATTGGCTCTAGTGGGACAATCACAACCTATGCATACAAGCTATTTAAATGCAAAAACCCAGCTGCTACTTTACAAGAGATTTTATAGTGCCTGGTCTCAGTAATATGTATGTAAAGTAGTGCAGAACAAAGGCACAATTGTCAACTCTGAGTCATTTAGTAACATAGACAGCATTCATGTAACCTGAATGTGTGAATAGTATTTCACATCAGGGAGAAGTAACCACAGCAGTAGTGACTTCAGTGTTATCTTTTGTCTTCACAGAACACGTATAAGTACATGACCATTTATGGTGACTCTTTGTAATTTTCATTTAGCCTGAAAATCTTTTTATGGTGAGGAAAAAAACTATTTTCCTCACAGAATGAATGGAAAAATTGTGTGCAATAATATGCTACATCACAAAATATTCAAGAGCAATCGAATCAGAATCACAAGTTATCTGATAATTTCAGGGACAGTCAGATGTGATGTGAAGGCGGTGCAGTTTGACTCACATTGTAAGCATCAATAATGAGTTTGATCACGTTGCTGGAGTTAGAGGACAGCGTGCCAACAGCTGATTTGGGGATGAGATTTTTTAGCTCCTGAAAAAGACAAAAGTGTTGTAAGTCAGAGCAGAGTGAACAAATATTAAACGTGCATTTTACTGCCGAAATACATGAAGAGACGATGTACAGCAAACACAAAGTTTACCTTGTAAACAGGCTGGAATTCCTCAGTGACAGCAAAGATTGTCTGGATGTTGTGGTCACTCAGTTTCTGAACCAAATGGGCAATGGAGGGGTAGTCCTATCAAAGGATTCATCGACACAGAAAAAAACACAAACGTATGAGGAGAGGGACATTCAGCTAGCATTTCAAATCCCAGACTCTGTGGACAAATGTGGGTTAACATCAGTAAGAAACTCTAACAATGAGTTAAATCTTAGATCTTAGCATGCTCGCTCTAGAAGGCCTGGCTGAGGCTGCGGACACGTAATGGTCAGGGTTGAGGCAGTCCGCCGTCGGTCAATGTAGGGCTGTCAGTGAACGTCTCCTGCCTTAGTCTTTGTGGTGTGTCCTGCATCATGGCCCATGTCAGCCTTCGTCAGCTTTTTTTTCAGCTGATTCAGCGTGTTGAAACTGTGTTAGGGTAAGTTGATAAATGAAATCACAGTAAGGCTGAAACAAACTTGCTATAAAAAGGTAAGACTATTATTTTTTGCCATTGAGCTGTTTAGCAGACACAGTTTAAAACTGTTTGTGTTATTGTTCACTAGCTTGGTAAATATGCTTTGTTTCAACACTGTGTTGTTGTTAATGTGCTAACCGGCTAACTTGCATCCTGAATCTGTCCCGTTGGTCTTCCTGTTTCCCTTTTTGAGTGATGGATACAGACTACAGCTGCCTGCTGGTATGGAGAATAATTTCTTCTCATATAGGCGCAGAACAAATGTGCTGTTTAGCCTTCAGTTATAGTCTTTGCGGTGTGATCACAGGCAATTTTTTGGCAGAGTCTCAGGAGACGAGAGGCGAGGTGAGTGTTATGGATAGTGAGGTGAGTGTGAGAGACTGCATCTCGACCCTTCTCCACATGCTCAGTTAGCTCCCCTGGATACATTATGCATATTTAATAAATGACGACTTACATAGTAGTGGCTCATGGTGTACTTGTTGTTCTCCAGGTGACACTTCCCATCGTTTGGCAGGACGATGCCGCCCAGTTTGCCGTCTCCAGCGAAGTGGAAACCAGCATCGGTGGAAAACACCAGCAGCCGAGTCACGTTCCTCCAGCCGATTTGCTCCTGGGCAGACCAACACAAAGAGTTAGTTATCTCAGTTATCTGACACAATTGCCTAGATACAGTATCACGGCAAAACAAGTCTACATTTCCAAATTGCTGACACTACAGGGACGCGTCTTCTCACCTCACAGACCGCCACCTGCATGATGGCATCGAAGCCCCCCTCTGGAGAGTCCAGGTTTCCTGAGATCTGCTGCTGACTGACCAACCGATTGAACTCGTCGCCCTTGTCTGTGAGCTTCAATACATTCTTATAGCTGAAGGGGCTGGTACAGTTCTGGTTCCCTGTGCAGGGGTTGCTGAGCCTGGCTGGCGTGGTGCTGATGTAAGGCTCCTCTACAATTAAGCCTAAACCTAAAAGGAGAAAGTATTTTACTCAGGATTGCACTAATATTTTTTAACACTACAGTCCTTTAGATGATTATTATTGATGTTTTCTTTTTACCAATCCTAAAATCCGAGGTAATCTTCTGCATTTCCTGCATGAGGTCAGTGCCAAGGTTCTTGACGTTTTCCAAATTATCTTTCATGGAGAAGGAGAGGTCCATAAGGTAATACAGGTCGATGGGGTAGTCCTCAGCACGCTTGAATTTCAGGTCAAAA
>NW_024650149.1:0-212 GCF_008729295.1 Plectropomus leopardus
GATGACCAGCGAGTGGGACAGAGACGTTTTAATGTGACAGTTCTGCTCTCTGGTGTCATTAACTCACTGAGGAGCGCCCATCGTTTGACACTGTGACCAAAAAAGTTGTACAGGTTCTCTACAGTGTCATAAAACTGCTTCTCTCCAGGGACATTTTTAACAGAATCGTTGAGAGCAAGGTTGAGGTTATGAGCAGCGCAATGAACATAATG
>NW_024650150.1:0-214 GCF_008729295.1 Plectropomus leopardus
AGAGATGCTAATTTATATTAGCTAGAATGTTACATCCAACTCTGACTACCTGAGACATGGGTCTGTCCCCTGTCCTGGGTTAAGCAAGTGGCACACAGTGCTTATTTTAGCTGGTACAACATCTCTGGATTATTGGGAAGAACATCCTAAAAGTTACAGATTGGGCATATAATTCTCCACTCAAATTCCCACTAGCTTGAATACCGATACAAAA
>NW_024650151.1:0-212 GCF_008729295.1 Plectropomus leopardus
GTTGGTAACGCAGCCTATTCTCGCGTGACATCCTGATGCTGTTATTGGGTTTTTTTTGCTGAGATAACGTGAGACATTAGTTAGCTAGCTAGCAAGACAAAATGTCATTGTCCAAAGCAGTCAAAAGGAAAGTCGACAGCGAAGGTAGGACGTATAAAGAAGAGCGGAGAGAAAAATATGCATTCATCCTACCTGATTTTATGAACGCCAAG
>NW_024650152.1:0-216 GCF_008729295.1 Plectropomus leopardus
TCCTACTCTTAATTGCTAAAAAGATGATCACAGTCTCCTGGCTGAAGCCGCAGCCCCCCTCAGTAGCACAATGGAGGGAGAGAGTTAGGGACGTCTACCACATGGAAAACATAACTGCAAGGTTACAATTAAAAACAGATTTGTTTTTAACTAAATGGTCCCCAATAATTTCATATTTTTTTTAATATACCCTCTTTATAATTACTATGTGTATGT
>NW_024650153.1:0-255 GCF_008729295.1 Plectropomus leopardus
TTTGTATAAGTAGTCACATGAATATATTTCATTGATGTGAAAATATGTCAAATAAACACTTGACAGAGATTTCAAATTGACAAAACATGCACACACACACAGGAATAGGTCATAATAAAATAAAAAAAAACTATTTGTGAAAAAATCAAAGTAGGCAAAGGATTTGTGTTTTAAATATTATACATATGTATATATTCATAGAAGTATTTAGCAGGATTTAGGATCAACTTTAAATATCTTTTCAACTATGCTGAA
>NW_024650154.1:0-281 GCF_008729295.1 Plectropomus leopardus
GACGGGCTTTTATGTCCTTTCACACAAAACTGTTGCTCAGCAAAGATTGGAAATACAATTTTTTTAAAACCCTTTGAAACCTGGGCAAATTGGCGTAATTTATTTATTCTTTCAAAAACATGAGAAGTTAATAAAAACAAAAGAAGAAATAAACAAAGTAAATTTACCTGAAATTTTGCCAAAAAGCTACAAAAAAAAAAGGAAAATGAAAGAGAATCTATAAAAAAAACAAAAAAAAAAAACAATAAATGACCTGGAAAAAAAATCTTAAAAATTAGAAT
>NW_024650155.1:0-309 GCF_008729295.1 Plectropomus leopardus
GTTGGTAACGCAGCCTATTCTCGCGTGACATCCTGATGCTGTTATTGTTTTTTTTTTTTTTGCTGAGATAACGTGAGACATTAGTTAGCTAGCTAGCAAGACAAAATGTCATTGTCCAAAGCAGTCAAAAGGAAAGTCGACAGCGAAGGTAGGACGTATAAAGAAGAGCGGAGAGAAAAATATGCATTCATCCTACCTGATTTTATGAACGCCAAGCCAGTCTGTCTCATCTGCAATGAGGTTGTTGCAGTTTAACAGTTGCATAATATCCGAAGGCACCACGAGACTAAGCATGGCAACTTCAAAGCT
>NW_024650156.1:0-396 GCF_008729295.1 Plectropomus leopardus
TACAACCTGACAAAAACCCAAGTATGACTTAAACATGCGAAGCAGCCATCTCATATTTTCTCTTAATCCTGCACAGAGCGATCTCAGAGTTGTGTGATGGTGCCTCTAATAGCAGGTCAGGTCTCTGGGCTGTTTGATGAAGCAGCAGCAGCGCCCTCTGCTGTCCACAAACCAAGTTTGTATGCTCTGGACTTCACAAACAGCCGGTTAAACAGGGAAATCAAAGAAAGTGAAGCTTATCTACGCTCTTCGAAGCCACTGACAAAAGTTGAAATTTTACCTCATTGAACATGGGAGCTGTTGGTCTACCAATGCCTGCATCAGTAGTTTGTGTATTTGTGTGACTTTAGTATTAAAGTCACACAATAACACAAACTACAACCTTATACTACATTA
>NW_024650157.1:0-253 GCF_008729295.1 Plectropomus leopardus
CTGTGCTGTGAGTGAACACAGTGATACAGACACATTCAACAGCTGAACAAAAACTCCAGTAAACTTAAAGCACCACCGTTTTTAAACCCACTTATCTAATGGACTGTAGGGGGACCCCAAGTACCACATACACTCCCAGTTACACTTGGATCGCACGGCACATAATATGCGACACTCCCACCTGCAATTCTTCATATCTTTCTGTAACTGCACTGACAGTTTTGTGTTTCACTCTTAACTTTTCTAAACATGG
>NW_024650158.1:0-407 GCF_008729295.1 Plectropomus leopardus
TTTATATTATCATAAAAGTGACCGTCAAATGTGGAAATAAACTACTGCATCAAATAACTAAAAAATAAAGGAATTTAACCATAACTGCAAACATATATTTGTGTATATGTACATAAATGTTAACGATGACGATACCTAACTTGCACACAGAGATACATTTTACAACCAACCACAACAGATCATAACTGACATTTGTGAATACTGATCAAAGTGATCGATGAGATGAATTGATGAGATGTGATGGAGAGAAAAGACGAGCAGGAAACAGTCAGTCAGCATGTGTGCAGTTGGTGGACGGTCCCTTGTTTCTGAGGATCAACAGCAGAGAGAGTCCACAGCAGTACACCAGACTCTTCACTGTCAGCACCGTGTACAGCACACACAGCAGCTTCACTTGGTACTGAGAC
>NW_024650159.1:0-1830 GCF_008729295.1 Plectropomus leopardus
TTTTGTGATGATAATTCTCAATGAAATTTGAACCACATATCACACTCATTTCTCATCTTGCTCCATGGGCTTGAAGACACTGAGGAGATCTAATCGGTGGCATAACATATAAAATGTTCTTTCAAGTATCGCACATCACAGTTTAACAGATTTTTTTTGTTAGTTTATTTTTGTCATCAACCACACTAAAATACTGGTTAAAGCACAGAGACAGCAGTGTAGTAGTGAGGTCATAAAAAACATTTTCACCTCAAATACAAATTCCCAAAGTGGAAAAACTGTAAAGTAATTTTATAGGTGATGTATGTGCAGAAACATCCGGAAAGGAAAAAAAGACTCTGAAGCCAGAAGTAACAGTTTGTTATACATTTGTGATATATGAACCAATAAACTCACTAATATCTGGTGTATGAATGCTGCAGATACCATTTTCAGGATCTGAGAGTAAACAATAAATGTGGCCTCTGAAATCAATCCCTTTCCCTTTAACTGTCTGTTTTTTAAAGCCATTCTTCTTTGACAGCAGGACACAAGCATAAACAGATGACTGAGAATATCGATTGAATGCACATGATGTCCCACAAGGCATAGCGGAGGAGTTCTTGAAACATTGAGCTCAGTCAAAACAAAAATTGTGCTTTGACCTAATTCTTTCAAAACCACATGACCCACAGAGGCCTTTCCCTCCCGCGCATCTCTCTGTATACATCACATAAAAAATATTCAAATAAAACACAGACAAACAAAACTCCTGTTCTTCTGCAGAACATCGAGTTTGCAGGGCGAATACGAGAAATGGGGGTTATGTTGCAGAGGCCAGCATACACACCATTCATGGTTTTTCAAAACATGAAATCTGATTGAAAAGGCGCAAAGCACTTTCTCTATAGAGCTATTTTAGTGATGGCAGAGTTGTCCTTCAGTGGTGACCTTCCCTTGTGATTTTGGGATTGATTATGAACATCAAATGCCCTCTGAGTACAAAATATTAAACCAAATGTACTTCAGGGTGACCTATATATTTCACCTCATCTGGTGAAAACACTGCAGTTATGCTGTGATTTCATAAGCTCGGGTGGATATCAGTCAGCAGTCTGGCAGAAAAAAGTACAGACAACATTTAACAGGAATGCAGCTCTGTATTGACATGTGCCAAACTGACAAAAATACCAAACTTAGAGAGACTCTGTTCAAGAGAACTCACCTTGGTGAGTTTCTAGCTATTGCTGATATTTAGGGTCCAATACAGGTTGGTTTTAGATAAACAACTCTCGATCAAAAATCATTAGTGATGGGGACATGACTAAGTAGGCTGAGGTGTTTGCTGCACATTTTACAGCAGCAGTCCAATAACCTCAAAAACTTTAGTTACCAAACTGTAAAACAGCTTTTAAAAAATTCTGGGGGATTTATTTTTTCAACCTAAAATAAACCCCCCAAAACATGTGACCACATCAGTGGGCATGTCATATCTAACAGGTTGTAGTGAGGATGGAGAACAAAGTCAAGAGAGAAATCGTCAGTTAAAAAAAACATGCAGTGGTCGCAATAATAGTTGGTTCATGCCTGTTTGCTTATTTTTTTTAGCAAAATCAAATATCTGTAATAGCAACAGAAATTTGCGGTAATTATTGTAACATGCAATTTTGCTACAACAGTTTACTTCTGTTGCACATTGTGCAAGACCCTCCGATCATGACACATCCTTAATTACAATGAGTCTTCACAAAACTGGTTCGCTGGATAGAACCAAGGTTCAAGAATCCTGAACAGCAGCGGTTTAAGGACCAGAGCTAATTTGGTGGAAAAGGGGTATTTGTAATGCAGCTA
>NW_024650160.1:0-345 GCF_008729295.1 Plectropomus leopardus
TGTGCTGTGAGTGAACACAGTGATACAGACACATTCAGCTGCTGAACTAAAACTCCAGTAAACTGTCAGCACCACCGTTTTAAAAACCATTTATCTAATGGACTGTAGGGGGACCCCAAGTACCACATACACTCCCAGTTACTCTTGGATCGCACGCCACATAATATACGACACTCCCACCTGCAATTCTTCATATCTTTCTGTAACTGCACTGACAGTTTTGTGTTTCACTCTTAACTTTTCTAAACATGGACATCATCAAACATGGTCTCACCAGCTTGTTACTGTTTCTGTCCTGGATGAAAGGTAAAAAACTAAATCAGCACACGACACTACTGACTTGAA
>NW_024650161.1:0-382 GCF_008729295.1 Plectropomus leopardus
TTTTTCACATTATTTAAAAGGAATTTTAAAGTGTTTTCAGAATGACAATGACCTTTTTTCCCCTCATTGTGTGTTTTGTGCAGATCGGGAGCCGGAGCAGCGTGTATTCACCGGAGAGCAGCGTGAGGAAGCCGGGCTCCTACACCTCCGAGGAGTTCTTGCCGCAAGCCGGCACAGACGTGAAGGTGAAAAGAGATCCATTCATTTTCCAGATCAGATCAGCATGAAAATCTGCTGTTTTTGTCATTAATGTTTTGATTATATCATGAAACGTTTTGCTTTTCTAGCGTCTTTAAAAAACAAACAAACCTACCAGCACAGAAGCTAAACAATGTACTGCTGTGAAGAGGGCTGCGGCCAAATGTGTTTCAGCCACCTAAAA
>NW_024650162.1:0-251 GCF_008729295.1 Plectropomus leopardus
GAAACATAAAATAACACCAAAGAGAAACAAAATGACCACAACGAGACAGAAAACAAAAGCAAAAGAGGCAAAACCACCACACGATCTGTGTCTTGCTCCTCTATAGGAAAGGTGGTGGGGCCTTCTGCATGTCTGCGCCCAGGGGCCCATTGTCTCATAATCCGCTCCTGGTCACAGTGACTTTCTAGCAAACTGGGTGTCATCGTGTCTTTGTTCTACCTATAGCTCAGGGTCCGGCTCATTCTGACCGG
>NW_024650164.1:0-802 GCF_008729295.1 Plectropomus leopardus
AAAAAAAAAAAAATTGGCGTAAACGCCAATAGTATAGCATGTCACGAAAAGTCAAATTGGAAACGTCCCAAAAATGTCTAAAAACCACATATTATAGCTTGTAGATACATGCCATATTGTTTAACGTGGAAATCGAGGCCAAAAAAGTCCAAAAACCCGCTAATTTAGCATGTTGGAAAAGTGGCCAAAATGGGCCAAATAGTCATGACATAAAAATTGCCTAAAACTGCATATTATGGCTAAAAATCTCAGGTCCCAAAAATTGCTGAGAACTGCTTCTCATAGCTTATAGAGGTCCACCTTAGCATAGCATGTTTTAAACAGAGCCAAAAAAGGCAAAAAAGGGAAAATAAAGTATGCTAAAAAAAAAAAAAAAACGGAGAAAAATCACATAATATAGTATGGTGAAAAATCTCAAATTTTGACATTTCCAAAAAATGGCAAAAAAATGCTTGTTATAGCTCGTGGAGATGCACTTTGGTATAACATGTTGAAAAAAAGCCAAAAAGTCATGATACAGCATATCGAAAAAATGGCCAAACACAGCATAGTGTAAATATTGCAAAAAATCTCAAATTTTGACACGTCCAAAAAATGTCTGAAAGCAACGTATTATGGCTTGTAGAGTTGCGTCATAGCATAAAATCCTGAAAAAAATGCCAAAAACTGCCCAATTTAGCTTGTCCAAAAATGGCTGAAAACCACTTAGCTAGTGAAGACATGCCATAGTAAAAGCATTTTGGAAAATGGGCCAAAAATGGCCCATGGTATGAAGACAAACTCCGCATAGTATATATAGTAT
>NW_024650165.1:0-501 GCF_008729295.1 Plectropomus leopardus
ACTGACGGGTAAGCAGTCTCAATTTCTTGGGCTGGGAACAGGGGGGGCTGGAAGCCATAAGCACACTGGAAAGGTGTGAGTCCGGTGGCCGAACTGATCAACGAGTTGTGGGCATATTCTACCCATAGGAGCTGGGAGGACCAGGAGGTGGGTTGGCTGGATGACAGGCAGCGAAGAGAGGTCTCCATCTGCTGGTTCATCCGCTCCGTCTGGCCGTTGGATTGGGGGTGATACCCCGATGACAGGCTGGTGGATGCTCCCAGCAGGCGGCAGAACTCTTTCCAGAGCGCAGACGTAAACTGGGGCCCTCGATCCGACACCACGTCAGTAGGCAGGCCGTGCAGACGAAAAACGTGGACCAGCATCAGTTCCGCGGTCTCTTTGGCGGAGGGGAGCTTGGGCAGAGCGATGAAGTGGGCCATCTTACTAAACCGGTCTGCCACTGTCAGATGGTAACACTGCCATCCTGACGGTGGTGGACCGGTTTAGTAAGATGGCCCA
>NW_024650166.1:0-335 GCF_008729295.1 Plectropomus leopardus
GCAGCGACGCTTTTGGTGGGCTACTCTGGATCAAGACACCAAGAACTTTGTAAATGCCTGCCCGGTCTGCAACCAGAGCAAAACGCCTCGCCAAGCTCCTGCAGGCCTCCTGAAACCTCTCCCGGTCCCTCATCGCCCCTGGTCCCATCTCTCCTTGGACTTTGTCACCGGTCTGCCACTGTCAGACGGCAACACTGCAATCTTGACGGTGGTGGACCGGTTTAGCAAGATGGCTCACTTCATCGCTCTGCCCAAGCTCCCCTCCGCTAAAGAGACTGCAGAATTGATGCTGCTCCACGTCTTCCGTCTGCATGGCCTGCCTACTGACGTGGTGT
>NW_024650167.1:0-374 GCF_008729295.1 Plectropomus leopardus
TGGGACTCCCCCACACACCCGTGGGCCTTTCCCACACACCCCTGGGCCTCCCCCACACACCCCTGGGATTCCCCGACACAGCCCTGGGCCTTCCCCACACACCCCTCAGGAAGGGCCGAGTCGAAGGGGCCGTTGGCACAATACGCCAAGAATGAAAACTAAGCCTGCGCGCAAAAGGGACAGTCCGGAGTCAGAGCCATGGCTGTCATTCTGCGGAGATGACCCAATGTTGTTGGAAAATCTTGCACGTATTTTGTGATTTTGTATCGACCAGAAAAAGCATTGTGTTTTCAAGCTATGCTCGTTTTGCACATTATGTGTAGCACACAAGTATAAGTATGTTGTGGATCGGTTGTGTCACTGTAGTTTTTTTT
>NW_024650168.1:0-394 GCF_008729295.1 Plectropomus leopardus
TCACACCAACATGCTCCAGGTTTAAGGTCTGAACCTTGAGCAAATTGGTGTGATTTCTTTGAACTTCAAGGGTTAAATACTTGTGAAAGGCATCTGGGTTCCAAAGGGTTAAATATATTTGTTTAGGTTCATGTTGTTTCTACAGGAGCCCAGAACAGACAATTCAAATGGTGGCTCTACATTGGGCTGTTCGGGTTTAACCATTGTCCCACACACAGAGGAACAGAGGAAGTTTCAGTTCTGCAGCCTCACTGCTGGATGCTGCTGAATCCTACACACTGGAGCTCTCAAAGATCCATGAGACTCTCTGGAGCTGGTCCAAGCTGGGCTTTAAAAGTGGGTCATTTGACTGAGCAATATTAAAAATGATTCTAAAAAGGAATTATAAGCCAGT
>NW_024650169.1:0-428 GCF_008729295.1 Plectropomus leopardus
GATACACACTGAGAGAGATACACTCTCTGAGATACACACTGAGAGAGATACACTCTCTGAGATACACACTGAGAGAGATACACACTGAGATACACACTGAGAGAGAGACACACTGAGAGAGATACACACTGAGATACACACTGAGAGAGATACACACTGAGATACACACTGAGAGAGATACACACAGAGAGATACACACTGAGATACACACTGAGAGAGATACACTCTCTGAGATACACACTGAGAGAGATACACACTGAGATACACACTGAGAGAGATACACACTGAGATACACACTGAGATACACACTGAGAGAGAGATACACACTGAGATACACACTGAGAGAGATACACTCTCTGAGATACACACTGAGAGAGATACACACTGAGATACACACTGAGAGAGATACACTCTCTGAGATACACACT
>NW_024650170.1:0-2342 GCF_008729295.1 Plectropomus leopardus
TTTAGCCCGAGTTTCCACTGTGAGACAAGAAGCAGCAGGACTCATGTTTAAAGTTAACGGAGGAGTTGTGGTTTATGTGAATCTCTTTACTCTCTAGTACTACTCTTCAGTTGTTTGGGCTTGCATTTATAGGATAAGTACAGTTTATGTGCATGCTTATCTATAGATGCATCTATTTGTATCAATACTATAGATGCAAAAATTAATGTTAGGAAATAAGGAACACAAAAACAAAAGTTTTTTTTTAACTTTGCTTCCTTTTCAAATTTCAAATAAGCATCTTAAAAACATTGTAATGACATTTTTTAATCACATTATCTTTTGATTGAGTTGGTTGTTTAAAATAGATCAGATTATGACTTAGGGATGGTGTACACAGACTTGAAATGTTGGAATTGTCAAAGGTCACTATTAGAGTTTATTCGTTATGTTTATTGTAAATTGTATTACTCAATGCACGCACTGATGACTTCCAGCTGCGTCTGTTAGCCGTTTCTGTGTCATTCAACCATTGTGCAATGCAGCCACAAACTCTGAACATGCCACTCCCACAGCTTGAGAGTCTTCCAGATAACTTTTCAGTCCTATGATAAAACACTTTGGTGGCAGTTTTAGTGACTTAACTCACTTCATCTGAGCACCATCCACACGACTCAGCGACCTGGATGCATTCCCCACACGATTGTGCGTTCGCCTTGATGCATATGCTTCCCTCTGAAAGAGACAACACAAGTTCCTTTCAGCCAAGATGACAAAACAGATTTTCCATTAGTTCACTAACTCAAACCAGCTTTGTTTTTTGGCTGTGAGACACAACCCCATCCCAGTTCAGAAAACTGAGTCATGCTGCAAGAAGCTTCAGGCAGCCCACCAAGTGATGACTTCACCTTGTAAAAAAGAAATAATTAAAAAAAAGCTTCCCACAAGCCAACTGGGCCCACAGAGTCATAAACGATGAATGAAGAAATGCAAAATGTCAGGAGGGGATTGGGTAAAACGGGTAAGCACAGCTGTACTGCTTTGTGCGTCCTTATACTATATTTAGTATGTTAAGTAAAAGCTTACATATATTTCTGTTATAGATAGAAACATGGAATTTTCTGTGTTAAGTATCAAAACATGTGGCTACACATGTCAAAATCAAAATGTTCAATGTCTGACATTTATCATGCATTAATAGAAAAAAAATTTGAAAAAAATCACAAAAATAGCTTTAGCACTAATTTTATATGCTTAATATTATAATACACTGAAACAAATAACAAATTATTGAAATTCAAGTTGTTCTGAGTCCAGTGGTACCAAAATGTGATATAGATCCTCATAGTTTTTGAGATACAGCCATTTCTTTCTTTAATAGTTAGTTGCATTGGGTTAGTCATTTTATCACTTTTCCTATAAACCGTGGTGGAAATAAAGGTTCCCATGATAGCATGTTCAAAAAATTCATGCACTTAATAATCAGATAGACTGAAGTAAGAATAAATTCTAAAATAGATTTTCCAATGTGCTGTTAGGGAGAAATGATGAGAATTCTTGTTCTATGACCATGGATTTTGCAGAGTTAGTGATATTAAGTAGGGGTGGATGATTTGGAGCCTAAACAGATATTTTATTCCCATTGTAAACCCCATAGAAACACATTATAAAATGCCTCTATATTGTGTACAATGTCAAATTGGAGCAAGAAAAATCAATGAATCATCTCTTTTAATACAGATTTTTTAAAATCTGTATTAAAAGAGTCCAGATAATCTGTGTATGTGTTTTCATGGAAAAATCAAAAAACAAGAAACCCCTTCTGACTACATAGTAAAAATAGTAGTTTATGAAAAACGGATGCTGTAGCCTCATATTTTTACTGATATGAAAAATTCCAACTGATATTTTCTAAGGTCAGCTAGAACTTTGCTGTGAAGGTAATTTTGAAATTCCACTAAGGACATTAATGGGGAAACTATACGAGGGCGATATATGGCACAAAGTACAGAGCATGACTGTCTACTCAAAACCATGATAATCGACACATGCATTAAGCATAAAGATGAATATGAAGGTGACTGTATTGCACTGGGGTCTTTGTTAAACATTTTACGCTGTGGGTGAACTAATATTTAACAGTTAAAAAATAGAATCATGACATTTCCTGTTTCTTACCTTGCTGTGCCCAGCTGCCACCAAGGATCGCTGATAACGTAGCTATTAAAAGTAACCGCAAATCCATCTGTGACAAGAAAAATGAAATAACTCAGTATTAGATCAGACAATCCTCATTATAAATTGTGTTAGTGAGAGCTGACAAAAATGGTGTTTTGTGTGTTTAACAGTCACATGTACTTTGT
>NW_024650171.1:0-200 GCF_008729295.1 Plectropomus leopardus
GTGTGTTTTTGAGAGTGGCTCACATTATATCATTATTATGCAAAGTATTATAACAAGTGTTATCACACATTGCAGTGAACGAGATGTGAGGTGCTCTGTCACGGCCAGGAGTCACATGCTGGAGAAGGGGCTTTATCAAAAGCATTCCCTTGTCCATCCCCTACTGAGGGACTTTGAATATGGCTTATTATACCTTAAAT
>NW_024650172.1:0-218 GCF_008729295.1 Plectropomus leopardus
CGGCGGTCGGCGGCGGCGACTCTGGACGCGCGCCGGGCCCTTCTCGCAGATCTCCCCAGCTACGGCGCCCGTTGGGCCCCCGTTCGCGCGGGGGTCCCGGCGGGGCGCCTCGGCTGGCGCCTAGCAGCTGACTTAGAACTGGTGCGGACCAGGGGAATCCGACTGTTTAAATAAAACAAAGCATCGCGAAGGCCCACGGGGGGTGTTGACGCGATGTG
>NW_024650173.1:0-376 GCF_008729295.1 Plectropomus leopardus
CCCCGGTGCTACCTCTGACTTCCAGGAACCGACCTCCAGGGGCCCAGTCCCTCACGCGCAAGCCCCAGACAGTGCACTCGCTCCCGGGAGCAAGGCTGAACATTCCCCGGTGCTACCTCTGACTTCCAGGGACTGACCTCCAGGGGCCCAGTCCCTCACGCACAAGCCCCAGACAGTGCACTCGCTCCCGGGAGCAAGGCTGAAGACTCCACGGTGCTACCTCTGACTCCAGGGACTGACCTCCAGGGGCCCAGTCCCTCACGCACAAGCCCCAGACAGTGCACTCGCTCCCGGGAGCAAGGCTGAACCTTCCCCGGTGCTACCTCTGACTTCCAGGGACTGACCTCCAGGGGCCCAGTCCCTCACGCACAAGCCC
>NW_024650174.1:0-394 GCF_008729295.1 Plectropomus leopardus
CCCACCTCAGCCGGCGCGCGCCGGCCCTCACTTTCATTGCGCCACGGGGTTTGTTCCACCCTCTGACTCGCGCGTGCGTTAGACTCCTTGGTCCGTGTTTCAAGACGGGTCGGGTGGCTTGCCGACATCGCCGCCGACCCCTGACGCCCCTTGTACGTGGGCCGCACCCCGCCCTGGCGACGCGACGCGGTTGGGGCGCACGAGGACAGTCCGCCCCGGTCGACAGTCGCGCCGGGAGCAGGGGGCCCCGTCCCTCCCCCACGGGGGAGAGAAGGCGCAGCGAGCACTGAGTCCACGGCCCCCGGAAGCGGCGAGGTCCGGGCGGGGAGCGCTGTAAAGCTCGCGGCCGAAGCCGCGAGCCACCTTCGCCCCGAGCCTTTCCAAGCCGACCGAG
>NW_024650175.1:0-201 GCF_008729295.1 Plectropomus leopardus
CATGGGTGCAACTTCTCATCCACAGCCGAACGTTGGGAAAGGACAGCACCTACCCCCACATCCGAGGCGTCGACCTCCACCACGAACTGCCTGTCTGGGTCAGGAATGAGGAGTATGGGGGGAGAGCAGAAGCGTTCCTTGAGGTGGCGGAAGGCGTCGGCGGCGGCAGGAGACCAGCGGAACTGAACCTTGGATGAGGTG
>NW_024650176.1:0-216 GCF_008729295.1 Plectropomus leopardus
ATAGGAGAGGGTGAAGGAGAAGCGGGTAAAGAACAGAGCCCAACGGGCCTGGCGAGAGTTCAGTCTTTGTGGCGGAGCGGATGTACTCGAGGTTTTTGTGATCCGTCCAGACCAGGAAGGGAATCTTGGTGCCCTCCAGCCAATGGCGCCACTCCTCCAATGCCAACTGTACCGCCAGTAACTCCCGATTGCCAATGTCGTAGTTCCTCTCCGCTG
>NW_024650177.1:0-482 GCF_008729295.1 Plectropomus leopardus
ACAGAGCGTCGGGCTTGACATTGCGGGAACCGGGACGATAGGAGAGGGTGAAGGAGAAGCGGGTGAAGAACAGGGCCCAACGGGCCTGGCGAGAGTTCAGTCTTTTGGCGGAGCGAATGTACTCGAGGTTTTTGTGATCCGTCCAGACCAGGAAGGGAATCTTGGTGCCCTCCAGCCAATGGCGCCACTCCTCCAATGCCAACTTTACTGCCAGTAACTCCCGATTGCCAATGTCGTAGTTTCTCTCCGCTGGTGACAGCCGCCGAGAGAAGAATGCACATGGGTGCAACTTCTCATCTACAGCCGAACGTTGGGAGAGGACAGCTCCCACCCCCACATCCGAGGCGTCGACCTCCACTACGAACTGTCTGTCTGGGTCAGGAATGAGGAGTATGGGGGCAGAGCAGAAGCGTTCCTTGAGGTGTTGGAAGGCGTCGGCGGCGGCAGGAGACCAGCGGAACAGAACCTTGGATGAGGTGAGA
>NW_024650178.1:0-237 GCF_008729295.1 Plectropomus leopardus
GGTTTGCCAACTTTTACAGACGGTTTATTCGTGGATACAGCACGGTGTCAGCCCCCCTCACGGCTCTCACCTCATCCAAGGTTCAGTTCCGCTGGCCTCCTGCCGCCGCCGCCGCCTTCCGACACCTCAAGGAACGCCTCTGCTCTGCCCCCATACTCCTCATTCCTGACCCAGACAGGCAGTTCGTGGTGGGGTCGACGCCTCGGATGTGGGGGTAGGAGCTGTCCTTTCCCAACG
>NW_024650179.1:0-251 GCF_008729295.1 Plectropomus leopardus
TGCACGTCAGGACCGCTACGGGCCTCCACCAGAGTTTCCTCTGGCTCGCCCTGCCCAGGCATAGTTCACCATCTTTCGGGTCCTATCGCACGCGCTCACGCTCCACCTCCCCGACGGTGCGGGCGAGACGGGCCGGTGGTGCGCCCGACCCCGCGGGGCCGGGATCCCACCTCAGCCGGCGCGCGCCGGCCCTCACTTTCATTGCGCCACGGGGTTTGTTCCACCCTCTGACTCGCGCGTGCGTTAGACTG
>NW_024650180.1:0-210 GCF_008729295.1 Plectropomus leopardus
CAATAAGTCAAGGGCCACTTCTCTGCCTCCTCACCGGCCCTATGACTCTGCCATTGATCTCCTTCCCGGGTCAGCACCTCCTAAGGGTCGCCTCTACCCCCCCTCTGCACCTGAGAGGGAGGCCATGGAGACCTACATAAATGACTCTTTGGCTAGCGGCATAACCCGCCCCTCCTCATCTCCTGCCGGAGCCGGATTTTTCTTCGTGGG
>NW_024650181.1:0-6196 GCF_008729295.1 Plectropomus leopardus
CTGATGACTAACTTGAGGAGCACCCATCCTCACTTTGTGCGCTGCCTGATTCCTAATGAGTCAAAGACTCCAGGTAAATGGAGAACATAACCTCCATTGAGTCTTTAAGGATTTGTTTGGTTTAGTTAGTGTGGTTTACTTAATTTTGTGTTCATCAACAAAGAGATTATTTCGTTAAAAAAAAAAAACTGAGAAATTTCTTTTTTTGTCAGGTCTGATGGAGAACTTCCTGGTCATCCACCAGCTCAGGTGTAACGGTGTGCTGGAGGGTATCAGAATCTGCAGAAAAGGTTTCCCCAGCAGGATCCTCTATGGTGACTTCAAGCAGAGGTATCAGTTATTATTTTAATAGACTTTTGATGTAGATTATTAAAAGAAAATGCTCACAATGACCATTAACTCTCTCATAAAAGGTACAAGGTGCTGAATGCCAGCGTCATTCCTGAGGGCCAGTTCATTGACAACAAGAAGGCTTCAGAGAAGCTGCTTGGGTCTATTGATGTTAACCACGATGAGTACAGATTCGGACACACCAAGGTAAAGACCATGATTGCATTTGTATCATTATGTTTACAAATCAAGGACTATCAGTCCATTTTTTAGTTTGTAAAGAAGGCTATCTCAGATCTTCTTGCCCAGTTTCAACTATTGGGATGGGAAATTAGGCCATGAGCCAAGAAAGGAGCAGAGGGAAATAAATAGAAAAATTGCGCCCCCATGTGGCGAGGAATGAAGCAGTCTACTTTGCCTTTTTGTGCACCATGTGATCCTGTACACCTTGATGGCATTCTGTCTACAGCTTCAGAATTATGATAAATATGAACATAATTTTAAATGGCAATACATTGGTTATCATAAATCTCATTTTCTTAAAATATGGTACAATTTTTAAGTAGTAAAAGAGCCCACACAGGAATGAACTTCCTCAAGAAAGCACAGTTGCCATCAGACATTTAGCATAATTATCTTTCACTGTCTAAAGTATTTTGATGCATATCCATATTTTAAAAATTGTTTCTTAATAATATTAGACATTTAGATGATTGTTAGGGGAACATGTTCCCTGAGTTCTTTCTATTTTAATGTGTGGCATGGTGTTTTGAGCAGACACACATAAGATTTAAATTTTCTCTTTGTTCAGGTGTTCTTCAAGGCTGGTCTTCTGGGTGTCCTAGAGGAGATGAGAGATGATAAACTGGCATCTCTGGTTACCATGACTCAGGCTCTGTGTCGTGGTTACCTCATGAGAAAGGAGTTTGTCAAGATGACAGAGAGGAGGCATGTTGAAAACAGCTCATTTTTAGTGCACACTCATTCAATGAATAATGAAAAATGATTCTGTACCTAATGGTAACATCTCTTCCACAGGGATGCCATATTTACCATTCAGTACAATGTCCGCTCATTCATGAATGTGAAACACTGGCCATGGATGAAGGTGTACTACAAGATCAAGCCTCTGCTGAAGAGTGCTGAAACTGAGAAGGAACTGGCAGCCATGAAGGAGAACTACGATAAGATGACAACTGACTTGGCTGCTGCCCTGGCCAAGAAGAAGGAACTGGAGGAGAAAATGGTGTCCCTTCTGCAGGAGAAGAATGATCTGCAGCTGCAAGTTGCATCTGTGCGTATACATCAACAGTGCTTTGTGCGTTTTCTTGTTTTTCAATGTTGATGTGCTAACAGCTATTTTCATCAAATTCACTACAGGAAGCAGAGAATCTGTCAGATGCTGAGGAGAGATGCGAGGGACTTATCAAGAGTAAGATCCAGCTGGAGGCCAAACTCAAAGAGACAACTGAGAGACTGGAGGATGAAGAGGAAATCAATGCTGAGCTTACTGCCAAGAAGAGAAAGCTGGAGGATGAATGCTCTGAGCTCAAGAAGGACATTGATGACCTGGAGCTTACCTTGGCCAAAGTGGAGAAAGAGAAACATGCCACTGAGAACAAGGTTTGTAAATAAAACTCTGTCCAGCAAGTCAAGTAAGATTATAATGATTACAATTTAATGACAAGATCTTTCTTGCACACTTAGGTGAAGAACCTGACTGAGGAGATGGCCTCTCAGGATGAGAGCATTGCCAAGCTGACCAAGGAAAAGAAAGCCCTTCAGGAGGCTCATCAGCAGACTCTTGATGACCTGCAGGCCGAGGAGGACAAAGTCAACACTCTGACCAAGGCCAAGACCAAGCTTGAGCAGCAAGTGGATGATGTAAGTTTACAATGTCACTTCGAATGGAAAGGCAACATTTTTCTTGAATATGATTATTAAAAACTCATATTATTCCTCAGCTTGAGGGTTCTCTGGAGCAAGAGAAGAAACTGCGCATGGACCTTGAGAGAGCCAAGAGGAAGCTTGAGGGTGATCTGAAACTGGCCCAGGAATCCATCATGGATCTTGAGAATGACAAGCAGCAGTCTGATGAGAAAATTAAAAAGTAAAGTTGTTTTGTTTTGTTTTGTTCATTGTTTGTTTCTTTCTTTCTTTTATTATGATCTAACCATTCATTAATGTGGTCAAATACCTAAACTCTATGTGTTCTTATCTATTATTCTTACAGGAAGGACTTTGAAATCAGTCAGCTCCTTAGCAAGATTGAAGATGAGCAGTCAATGGGTGCTCAGCTCCAGAAGAAGATTAAGGAGCTTCAGGTGACAAATTCTGTGACATAAAAAAATAATGATTAGTTCAAATGCCCTTTTTGTGTATTCAAAGTAAAAGTTTACTGAAAGACATCACACCTTCATTCAACAGGCCCGTATTGAGGAACTGGAGGAGGAGATTGAGGCTGAGCGTGCTGCTCGTGCCAAGGTTGAGAAGCAGAGAGCTGACCTCTCCAGGGAACTTGAGGAGATCAGCGAGAGGCTGGAGGAGGCTGGTGGTGCCACCGCTGCTCAGATTGAGATGAACAAGAAGCGTGAAGCTGAGTTCCAGAAGCTCCGTCGTGACCTTGAGGAGTCCACTCTGCAGCATGAAGCCACTGCTGCTGCTCTTCGCAAGAAGCAGGCTGACAGCGTTGCTGAGCTGGGAGAGCAGATCGACAATCTCCAGCGTGTCAAGCAGAAGCTTGAGAAGGAAAAGAGTGAATACAAGATGGAGATTGATGACCTCTCCAGCAACATGGAGAATGTTGCTAAAGCAAAGGTACATAATATTTTAAGTGCTATTTTAATACCCAAATTGCTATACTAAATAAGGTAATATTAAAAATACCATCTTATCACTGATCTCATCTCGCTTCTTCCTCGTTAGGGAAATCTTGAAAAGATGTGCCGCACTCTTGAGGACCAACTTAGCGAACTGAAGACCAAGAATGATGAAAATGTTCGTCAAATCAATGACGCAAGCGCACAGAAAGCCCGTCTCCTGACAGAAAATGGTATATACAGATTATCACCAATTGATCTGCTGTGTATTATTCAGAAACATAACACAAACTAATGTATCATGACATATTTCTTACAAGGTGAGTTCAGCCGTCAACTTGAGGAGAAAGAAGCTCTTGTCTCCCAGCTGACCAGAGGCAAACAGGCCTTCACACAGCAGATTGAGGAGCTGAAGAGACATGTTGAAGAGGAGGTTAAGGTAAGAGACTGTGTGCATTTGTATTACTAAATTGGGATTTAGGAATTTTATAACCTCAATATTATATCTTACACCAGGCCAAGAATGCTCTTGCCCATGGATTGCAATCAGCCCGCCATGACTGTGACCTGCTGAGGGAGCAGTTTGAGGAGGAGCAGGAAGCCAAGGCTGAGCTGCAGCGTGGTATGTCCAAGGCCAACAGTGAGGTGGCTCAGTGGAGGTCCAAGTATGAAACTGATGCTATCCAGCGCACTGAGGAACTTGAGGAAGCCAAGTGAGTAACATTCAAACAATCTAATGGCCAGCTCAGAGGTGCAAATTTTTAGCATACCTCAACTTACAACTGCATCACTGGTATCAATACTTACATTAAATAGATTTAACAAATTACTTTAAAAAACAACAACAAAAATTAAAAGAGTCTGTTCTTGCAGACATTTTCCAGCTCTGCTTTCGTATTTTCATATAAATCTTTAAAAACATGTTATTACCATAAAGGTTCAAATATAAGACCACACTAGTCGTACATTGCGGCGCCCTGTTTTCCAACCAGTGTTACACAGGGAGGATCCATTCAAAAAGGATTTCTGTTGTTGTGAAGAATGGATTCAGCTATCTGTTACATAATGTTTTAAGAACTCACTATGCAGATTTCTGTTACTGAGACTTCAGGTATCTTATTACTGAAAGAAAAATCTTTGATTTTTCAAACAGGAAGAAGCTGGCCCAGCGCCTTCAGGAGGCTGAGGAGCAGATTGAGGCAGTGAATTCCAAGTGTGCTTCTCTTGAGAAGACCAAACAGAGGCTCCAGAGCGAGGTGGAGGACCTCATGATTGATGTGGAGAGGGCCAATGGGCTGGCTGCCAACCTGGACAAGAAGCAGAGGAACTTTGACAAGGTAGCATTGTTTACTTTGTCTAGCCAAGCCATACAAACACTGAAATAGATACATTTAATTGTCTTCACATTGCTAAATAGCTAACTGAACTGTATTAACTGTGTTGTTCAGGTGTTGGCAGAGTGGAAACAGAAGTACGAGGAGGGTCAGGCAGAGCTTGAGGGAGCTCAGAAGGAGGCTCGTTCTCTCAGCACTGAGCTGTTCAAGATGAAGAACTCTTATGAGGAAGCTCTGGATCAGCTGGAGACCATGAAGCGTGAAAACAAGAACCTGCAGCGTAAGTTCTACCTTATATAACGGTTACATTGTATTCGACATGTGCACATCCTACAATACACTGTTTATATTTTTTAAGGCTTAATAAGAAACACATGTATCTCTCTACAGAGGAGATCTCAGATCTGACTGAACAGATTGGTGAGACTGGAAAGAGCATCCACGAGCTGGAGAAGTCTAAGAAGCAGGTGGAGACAGAGAAGGCTGAGATCCAGACAGCTCTTGAAGAGGCTGAGGTACATTTTTTTCTGAGGAGAACTTTTGAAAACAAAAAATACAAATCATGGACAAATATACTGTAAAAGGTTTGAAGTAACACATTAACATTTCATTCTTTGATATGATCAGGGAACTCTGGAACATGAGGAGTCTAAGATCCTGCGTGTCCAGCTTGAGCTCAACCAGATTAAGGGTGAGGTGGACAGGAAGCTGGCAGAGAAAGATGAGGAGATGGAGCAGATCAAGAGGAACAGCCAGAGGGTGATTGACTCCATGCAGAGCACTCTGGATTCTGAGGTCAGAAGCAGGAATGATGCCCTGAGAATCAAGAAGAAGATGGAGGGAGACCTGAATGAGATGGAGATTCAGCTGAGCCACGCCAATCGCCAGGCTGCTGAGTCCCAGAAGCAGCTGAGGAATGTGCAGGCACAGCTCAAGGTATTGTAAGACAGAGTTGTTGCACAGACTATGGGCAGTGCAGATCTTTTTTTAAAAAAGTTTTTCTGAATTTATTTTTCTCTAGGATGCACAACTGCACCTAGATGATGCCGTCAGAGCCCAGGATGACCTCAAGGAACAAGCTGCTATGGTAGAACGCAGGAACGGTCTCATGGTAGCTGAAATTGAGGAACTTAGAGCTGCTCTGGAACAGACAGAGAGAAGCCGCAAAATCGCTGAGCAGGAGCTGGTGGACGCCAGCGAGCGTGTTGGACTTCTGCACTCTCAGGTATAAATATCCAATCATTTATTAATTAATTTAAAAACCTAATCAAGTTTGAGGCATGTGATCACTCAAGTGTCTAAATCAACTTACATTTTAGAACACAAGCCTTCTGAACACCAAGAAGAAGCTTGAGACTGACCTGGTCCAGATTCAGAGTGAAGTGGATGACACTGTTCAGGAAGCAAGGAACGCAGAGGATAAGGCTAAGAAGGCCATCACTGATGTAGGTTTACATTTCATTCGTTCTTACTCCAGTATTGTTGTTTGTTTCATAACAGTTCTCATTAACATTTTATGCTATCTCCTCTAGGCTGCTATGATGGCTGAGGAGCTGAAGAAGGAGCAGGATACTAGCGCTCACCTGGAGAGGATGAAGAAGAACCTGGAGGTCACTGTTAAGGACCTGCAGCACCGCCTGGATGAGGCAGAGAATCTGGCCATGAAGGGTGGCAAGAAGCAGCTCCAGAAACTTGAGTCTAGGGTGAGAAAGT
>NW_024650182.1:0-259 GCF_008729295.1 Plectropomus leopardus
TTCCCGGGTCAGCACCTCCTAAGGGTCGCCTCTACTCCCTCTCTGCACCTGAGAGGGAGGGCATGGAGACCTACATAAATGACTCTTTGGCTAGCGGCATAATCCGCCCCTCCTCATCTCCTGCCGGAGCCGGATTTTTCTTCGTGGGGAAGAAAGATGGTTCTTTACGACCTTGCATTGACTATAGGGGGCTGAATGACATTACCGTGAAGAACCGTTACCCTCTCCCCCCTCATCGCCTCTGCGTTTGAACTGTTAC
>NW_024650183.1:0-221 GCF_008729295.1 Plectropomus leopardus
ACCATCTTTCTTCCCCACGAAGAAAAATCCGGCTCCGGCAGGAGATGTGGAGGGGCGGATTATGCCGCTAGCCAAAGAGTCATTTATGTAGGTCTCCATGGCCTCCCTCTCAGGTGCAGAGAGGGATTAGAGGCGACCCTTAGGAGGTGCTGACCCGGGAAGGAGATCAATGGCACAGTCATAGGGCCGGTGAGGAGGCAGAGAAGTGGCCCTTGACTTAT
>NW_024650184.1:0-209 GCF_008729295.1 Plectropomus leopardus
CTCTACTCCCTCTCTGCACCTGAGAGGGAGGCCATGGAGACCTACATGAATGACTCTTTGGCTAGCGGCATAATCCGCCCCTCCTCATCTCCTGCCGGAGCCGGATTTTTCTTCGTGGGGAAGAAAGATGGTTGTTTACGACCTTGCATTGACTATAGGGGGCTGAATGACATTACCCTGAAGAACCGTTACCCTCTCCCCCTCATCGC
>NW_024650185.1:0-397 GCF_008729295.1 Plectropomus leopardus
CGTGGAAGAAGAACCAGCTCAATATCCAACTGCAACGCGAGGTCCTCATCGATCAGGTTTACATCGGCCCCAGAGTCAATGAACGTGGAGAGGGTGTGAGAACCCTCTTTCAGCAGGAACTGGACGTGGAATAGGGGACGAAGACTAGGAGCAGAGTTCTGTGAACGGCACAGCAGGATGCCCCCTTCTACCGCTGAGCCTGCCCTTTTACCGGACAGCCGGAGATGAAATGGCCGGCCCGACCACAGTAAAGGCAGAGATTAGCCCGACGTCGCCTCTCTCGCTCCTCTGGAGACAACCTGGTGCGACCCACCTGCATGGGCTCCGTACCACCAGGAGCTGAGTTTGGTGAACTGCTGGCGGTTGCAGAAGGACCATGACGATGAACAGGAACCCG
>NW_024650186.1:0-257 GCF_008729295.1 Plectropomus leopardus
GTGTGTTTCAGCTCAGACACACTCAAGAGTGACGTGGTGGTTTTCCCCGCACCGTTTCCGCCTGTAGATGCAGAGCTGATCAGTATTAACGGAGGAGACACTTTTACCAGAACTCAGACATTGCCCAATAAAGAAAAGGTAAGCCGTGCCTAAATCTGATATTAACATGAGGAAGTAAATCGGTTCTTGAAGTTAACAAGATGTATTTCGTAACATACAGAGAAACATGTTGAAAACAGTCATGCCCTCTATCAGAC
>NW_024650187.1:0-273 GCF_008729295.1 Plectropomus leopardus
GTATGCCATCCATCCCCCAAAAAATATTGTATCTTTTCTGTGATGTACTCCATATTTGTTACTTCTGAGACAGGACACCGCTACTCTTCAGACGGATGCCATCCGGTCTGGGGCAGATCCTCCAGAAGATCCTCTGTCACGTTCTTCTTCACACAAACCCACACGCAGACCTACAAGACACGTTAACACCACAAAAAAACTTAAAGACTGGAGTCTGTGTGTGCGGAAAAAATCCTCATTATCGGCGACTCCAATGTGTCCAGGTTTCCTCCC
>NW_024650188.1:0-320 GCF_008729295.1 Plectropomus leopardus
TTACTTTATCTCAACAAAATGGAGACAAAAAAATGTATGAATGTATGGCCGCTTAGGGCTTCCATAGAATACATGTGTTGAATAGTTTTAACATGCTGTTTTGATTCACTTTTTGTAAAACTCAAGATTTGTTCCATTTTTATTTCAATGGAAAGAGAGAATGACTTGCTAAAAGACTGAATACATCGCACATGTACTGTACTGTACTACATGTGACCTGTTTGTGCCCATGCGCCAACAAGCATGCAGCCTGTTGCAGTTGCTCCTGCTCTTTTTTTTTTTTTTTTTTTTTTTTTTTTACATTTTCCTGCTTTTAGCTA
>NW_024650189.1:0-201 GCF_008729295.1 Plectropomus leopardus
CCATTTGTCCTATGCCTGTCTCCACTGCCTGTGTGATGGAGATCTGGGAAGCATGAGTTCTCTCTTAGAAACTGACCACATCCAGCTGGTGTGCAGTGAAACCAAAATGGCCAAGACTTGGCTGCTCTGGCTCCTCTGCCAGTCAGAGCTGGGGTGGCCCCAGAGCACCCTTGCCTTGCCAGAGGGCTACCTGGCTGATCC
>NW_024650190.1:0-222 GCF_008729295.1 Plectropomus leopardus
CCTCTGTACACCAGCAGCGCTCTGTTGAAGTCATTGTCCTTTTTCCCCACAAGTCCTTGATGATATGAACAGTGTGTTTAGCCTCCCCTTTGGCCTGGGGGTACCAGGGGCTGCTCGTGATGTGCCTGAACTGGTACTCCTTCGCAAACTGCTTGAACTGTTCTGATGAAAACTGCGGTCCGTTATCTGATACCACAGTCTCTGCAGTTCCATGTCTAGCAA
>NW_024650191.1:0-597 GCF_008729295.1 Plectropomus leopardus
GCCAAAATATGTTGACCAGTGTACAAAGCCAAACAGCATGCATATACATATCTAATGGGCCACCCGTGCAGTTCAAACAGACGTTTCTATGAGTAAGGCCCATTTTGAGCATCCTTTGTCCTGTGTAGTGTGTTCTGTTTAGAACCTTGTACTGTATGAGTTGTAAGTTGGCGCTTTGGGTCATTTTGAAGGTATTTGAGCAAATTTGCATCCAAAAATTTGGGTCTGTGTTGATGGATAAATCTTTCTCCCATTTGGAGATTGGAAGAGAGACTGTTAGATCTGTTTTAAACAATAATAAATTAATTTTGGAAAGTAATTTTGGATGGGTCTTAATCTGGTTTAAGGAGGAGGCTAATGTTTGCACGGTTCATGTTAGTAGGGAGTATGGAAGTTTCCTTAATTTTGGCAACCATTCTGTTGAAAATTGGTGCGAGCATTGGCCAGAATTCTTTGTAGAATTCTGCGGGAAAACCATCGGGTCCTGGGGCTTTCTTGTTGGGCATATGCTGGAGGGCTTCATGAAGTTCCTCTATTGCAGGGGTGGGGAACCTCCGGCCTCCGGGCCGGATACGGCCCGCAGAGCCGTTTTGACCG
>NW_024650192.1:0-3820 GCF_008729295.1 Plectropomus leopardus
CTGTAAATAAATCTGCAAATAAATCTGAGTTAAGTGACAGAGCAGCATCCCTTCTGCTTTAATATTGCTGCTCTTGACAAAGGCACTTAAATGCTAAACATGGCCAACAGATGTCCTGTGGTCGTAGTGGACAGCTTCCAGATCAGTGTGTGTAACTTAAAATATATCTATATATGTATATATTGATTACAAAAAAGGTACCTCAAAACATACCTATCTTCAAGCCTTATCAGATTTTTAAAATTGCCACAAAAACAGGTGTAATAATAAGTGAAATCAGCTACTAATGCACAGCTTTGTAAGCAGCAGTCAAGTGTGTTGCATTCCCCACCTGCTCACATAAACTGTCACATCACAGTCCACAGTCTTCTCCCCAGCTGTGGGTAACTTCATTTCCACTGTAGTGTCTGTGAACACAACACACAGCTTAGCTCGGAGTTCTTCTGCCCCCTTGTGGCCAAACATTATAAACTCCAGCTATAAAAATCCCAGCATGTATCATCAACGAGTACTTATGCAGGGAAAAAGTGATGGAGCATTTAACTCTTTTACAGCAGTGCTCTGACTTCACATTCATATGGACTAGAAGAATATATGATATATTATAACTGCAATTAAGTGATGAAAAAGGATACAATAACCTGGAGCAGTTCCTGGCAAGAAAGACAAACAGCAATAAAAATAGTTAAATGATGAAAAAGTTAAATAAAACTAATAAATAAAAAACAAATCTGCCAGGAGGGAAGGATATAAAAACAATAAAAAACAACAATACACTAAACTTACATCTTGAGTTAGATGCTGATAGACACAAAAAAAAAATTTAGTAGTAACATTTATAACTAGTGCTCTCCATTTATGTTTTGCAGTTGCAGTCCCTGTTGTTGTGCATGCTGGCTTATAGAAGTTTTTCACAGAAGACATTTTGACATGTCCCAGTGGGAAAGCACAGGTGTAAATGATCAAATTAACGAGGGTTCAATTCAATTTAGCTGCTTCTTTTTCTGGTATTGTGCATACTGGTTCACTGTCATTGTGTCATTGCGTTTCCTACTATGACAAGTAAAAATGTCTGCCCTAACACACGTTCTATAATTATACTGGTATATTAGTCTTACAGTAAAGATTATAAGAAATTCGGGCTGATTTTAGGATACATGGCAGCATTTTTAAAGCTGCATCAACTACTAAAATGACAGACAGACAGCTCTCACCTTTAGAATTACCAACTTAAGTTTTACTGGATAACATATTTGCAACAAAAAAACAAACTTACAAATCCAGCAGACACGGAGAAAAACTATCATCCAGCTTGAGTTGTGTTTCTGGCCAACTGATGAATCCAATTCCATTGTTCAGTTGTCTCTCAGGTTTGGTCTCCACCAACTCCTGAAAAATACATTTTAAATTCATATTTTGTACATAGCTGGCTGTTAACATGTCTGTCATCTGAGGGGTATTCCATCAAGGTGGATACAGGAAAAGCGTGATTTATTTTAATAAGTCTTGCCAGTTAAAGTGAGTTATCTGCTCCATGAAGGTGGCTTATGCGAGTCCCTGCTTATTAACCATGGTAACCTACCTTCACTTTTGTCCTGTTTTAGATGTTTTTCTCAAAATGTGACCAAGCATAAGTGTATGTGCTTGCTTTAGTAACAAAAAAAATAATACAAGAAAATCCCGTGTCACCACTTTTACTCTCTTAAAAAGCCAGTAAGTTATTTGATATAGGCCAGCCTATTTCTGTTAATGCCCATTTTATTCAGGCACGCTCTAAAATTGTGGGGTTTCTCCCGGACCGGAGCCTACGTTCTTCTTTTCACAGTGGGGTGTGCCTGATACGCATTTAACTAGCAAAGCGTAACCTTAAAAGTTGTTTATTAACTTGAGATTTTCCTTAACCCCATGATTAAACTTTCAGGAGAAGTCATGTGCAACTATAACTTCACACCGAGATGCTTTTGTTAATTTTATATTCATACATTTACGGGAAAAAACACTGAAATTTGCTCAACCCTTGTACTGCTAGCACAGTGGAGGGGTCTGTGTATTCTGATATCAGTGTCGTGTTGGCATCATGCCCAGCCCGGACAGCAGACTATCAGTTTCCATGTAAACAAGTGTGAGACCAAATGTACAAATTATAAGAAAACAAAGTATTTAACATTAAAGGTCATTAGTCAATAGCCTTATTACATTGTTTGCCAATGTAGCCTACCTTAGCTGAAAAAGGTTCTCTTTAAGGTACTTTTAGCATGCTAGCAACCCAGAATCCGTCTCAGCTTTCAAACACTCAATTGTAAATTGAACATTTATTGATAAAGTGAGATTAAATTAAAATTGGTGATAAACTCACCTTGGGTTTTTTAAAAATTATTATTTAACAACAGGATTAACCAATTTAAGGTAACTGCTACCAAGCGTTTCTTTTTGAAAGGAAACCCATCAGTGTAAAGTTAGCTTCTTAAGACAGCACACGACGGTCACTTTCATCCAATATTTTCATGGCACGTGATACGAATTACCTGTTAGCACATTCCAAAGACGGGAGAGTGAAAATTAAAAGTTGCATTTACTTACATTTCTTGAACTAATGTAACGTTACTTTTCCTCCATAACGGAAAATTCATGAACGAGTGCTCAGAGCACGAGTTAAGCGGGGCTGCGACGGTTACGGGGCTCGCGACAATGATGATCATGACGCGTGCACTGCTGCATCCTGCAAAACCACCGACCGGGCTGCTCACCTGACAGTTAGCTTTAACAGCCTTCAATGCTACTTTAAAACAGTTTACATACCAAGCCAATCTAACTTATTCTGAAATATTGTAGTGTAGCAGCTATTTTAGTACATAGATATATAATAACATTTAGAGTAATAACAATAATTATAAATGTATTTCTATTTTCCCTTCTTAGTCAACTTAATGAAGAAGCTGGAGGTTTCCTGCAAGACCGCGCTGAGGGTTGAAACAGCAAGTAGGCAAATGTGACCACGTGACCTAAAATGTCAGGTCATATGACCCGCGTAGAGCCGATAACGTGACTCGGACCTGAATACTCACACTTTCGGATAATCTGCAGCCGGTGGTCCACAGCTGACCAGTTTAGGACGCCTCTCTGACTAAAGGCTGGTATTTCCATAGAAAGTTGCCATAGAAACCACAATGAACGTGAGGTGAGTTTTAACACATTTAAAAGTATTTTCCTCTCTTGTTCCGCGTGGTGTCAGGCTCGTGCTGTGCTCATGGTCAGACTGTTTTGAAATGTGAGTGACTTTGCAGTGTTTGAGATGTAGTCTGATATGTGTTTTGTGAATATTGGCAGGTTTTGGAGGGGGACTGCGGGTCTCCTCATACTGTGGTCCTGTCTGCACTCTGCACACTCGCAGGGCTGCTCGTCGTCTTTCTGCCAAAAATCTCATCAAGACCAATATCGAGACAGCGGCCTGAATGGAGTCAACCCAGGGTCTCCTCTCTTCCTCACTCCGTACCTGGAGAATGGTGCCATAGATGAAGGTATAAGTGGACCCACATTGCATAATACTACCTTAATTCTGCAGTCAGCAAGGTTATTGTTTTACAAATTTTAAATGATCACATTTTTCCAGCCAGGAAACTGAGTTTGGTCGGAGATCTGCCAGGTGCCAACGTCAAGAGTTATGCTGGGTACCTCACTGTCAACAAGACATACAACAGCAACCTCTTCTTCTGGTTCTTCCCTGCACTGATGGTAGGCTTCTTGTTTATTACAGGGGCTTTCCAAATCACACATTACTGTCAGTGCTGCAGTTTAGCACAGGAAAACAAGAAGGGAACAG
>NW_024650193.1:0-224 GCF_008729295.1 Plectropomus leopardus
ATTATTATCAATGTTCGGTGTCTACTGTCTTTATTTTGTTACTGTTTTTGCCAAGGTTTATTGCCTTGGCTTTGCTTTGCTTGTCAGAGCACTTTGTAAACTGTGCTTTTAAAGGTGCTATATTAAGTTATTATTATTATATTAGTTATGAATATTATATTCCAAAATTCTGAAACCCAGACCTTTTCATTAAAAAACAGTAGAAGACAAAATGTTACTGACTG
>NW_024650194.1:0-274 GCF_008729295.1 Plectropomus leopardus
AAAGTAAATTCTTTCATTCAAGCCTAGTGGAAATGTTGTTCCTAATTGATTAATCCAGTCCCTCTCTGCTCTTCTTCTCTGGGCCGTGGACCAGTGTGGATTACACTCCAGGACCGAGGCCTGAACCACATCCCAACCATGAGGGACGAAATGCTGGACAACATGTCGGTCTGTATGCTTTTGTCTAATTATATTATGTTTGTGACATGTAACCCGTACATGAATAATATGTCTCGTTTCCCCCACATATCTCAAACTACACACTTTACACATC
>NW_024650195.1:0-223 GCF_008729295.1 Plectropomus leopardus
TGAAAATCCGGGGGAGAAGGTGTAAATCTCGCGCCAGGCCGTACCCACATCCGCAGCAGGTCTCCAAGGTGAACAGCCTCTGGCATGTTAGATCAAGGGAGGTACGGGAAGTCGGCAAATCAGATCCGTCACTTCGGGATAAGGATTGGCTCTAAGGGCTGGGTCGGTCGGGCTGGGGTGCGAAGCGGGGCTGGGCTCGAGCCGCGGCTGGGGGAGCAGTCGC
>NW_024650196.1:0-429 GCF_008729295.1 Plectropomus leopardus
CAGCAGCAGTGTGTCTGTGGTTCAGATCAGCAGCAGCAGTGTGTCTGTGGTTCAGATCAGCAGCAGCAGTGTGTCTGTGGTTCAGATCAGCAGCAGTGTGTCAGTGGTGCGGATCAGCAGCAGTGTGTCAGTGGTGCGGATCAGCAGCAGCAGTGTGTCGGTGCTGCAGATCAGCAGGTGATTACAGTAGCTCAGGTTCGTGTGAGAGGCAGCAGAGGCTGTGAGGCGTTGGTCAGGTTTTAGCAGCTCTGTAAGGAGCAGCAGCGGCTCAGCAGCTCAGCCAGCACTTCCCATCCTGCCATCAGAGCAGATTGGGTCTCTGTTGACCTTTTACTGTAATTATGTTGTGTGTCGGTGCAGCCCGTCGGCTGCACTCAGGCTCGTTCATATCTGGCTCTACAATCTGGACGTGACTGACCCCTGAATTAA
>NW_024650197.1:0-412 GCF_008729295.1 Plectropomus leopardus
AACGCGAGGTCCTCATCGATCAGGTTTACATCGGCCCCAGAGTCAATGAACGTGGAGAGGGTGTGAGAACCCTCTTTCAGCAGGAACTGGACGTGGAATAGCGGACGAAGACTAGGAGCAGAGTTCTGTGAACGGCTCAGCAGGATGCCCCCTTCTACCGCTGAGCCTGCCCTTTTACCGGACTGCCGGAGATGAAATGGCCGGCCTGACCACAGTAAAGGCAGAGATTAGCCCGACGTCGCCTCTCTCGCTCCTCTGGAGATAACCTGGTGCGACCCACCTGCATGGGCTCCGTACCACCAGGAGCTGAGTTTGGGGAACTGCTGGCGGTTGCAGAAGGACCATGACGATGAACAGGAACCCGTGGAGCGCCTCCCTCTAGTCGCTGCTCCCTCCTCCTTGCCTGAATTCG
>NW_024650198.1:0-392 GCF_008729295.1 Plectropomus leopardus
TCCCGGGTCAGCACCTCCTAAGGGTCGCCTCTACTCCCTCTCTGCACCTGAGAGGGAGGCCATGGAGACCTACATAAATGACTCTTTGGCTAGCGGCATAATCCGCCCCTCCTCCTCTCCTGCCGGGGCCGGATTTTTCTTCGTGGGGAAGAAAGATGGTTCTTTACGACCTTGCATTGACTCTAGGGGGCTGAATGACATTACCCTGAAGAACCGTTACCCTCTCCCCCTCATCGCCTCTGCGTTTGAACTGTTACAAGGGGCCACCGTCTTCACTCAGCTGGACCTTCATAACGCCTACCACCTGGTCCGCATCAGAGAGGGGGATGAGTGGAAAACGGCCTTCAACACCCCAACTGGACATTATGAGTATCTAGTGATGCCGTTCGGTC
>NW_024650199.1:0-232 GCF_008729295.1 Plectropomus leopardus
TATGACTGTGCCATTGATCTCCTTCCCGGGTCAGCACCTCCTAAGGGGCGCCTCTACTCCCTCTCTGCACCTGAGAGGGAGGCCATGGAGACCTACATAAATGACTCTTTGGCTAGCGGCATAATCCGCCCCTCCTCATCTCCTGCCGGAGCCGGATTTTTCTTCGTGGGGAAGAAAGATGGTTCTTTACGACCTTGCATTGACTATAGGGGGCTGAATGACATTACCGTGA
>NW_024650200.1:0-365 GCF_008729295.1 Plectropomus leopardus
TATCACACAAGTTAATTATTTAAGTCACAAGAAAAGTTATTTTCCAAAAGGACAACTCTTCTTCTGCACGTCATTAAACTTTCTAAATTCCATCTAAACTCGGTATTTCCACTTTTCAGGTACGTTAATTTGGGTGAGTGAAATGAGAGCAAGAACAGAAAAAACTAAGAATGTTAATTAAACTGAAATTCGCTATTGTCATTTTTAACCCTTTGAAACCTGAGCTGGCTTGATTTTGGTCAAAAACATGGAAATGAGGAAATGAGCAACTTAGAAAAGAAATCAGTAAACTTTAACTAGAAAATTTCCTGAAGTTAGAAAAAAAAAAAAAAATAGATGAACAAATAATGAGAATAATTATGAAT
>NW_024650201.1:0-232 GCF_008729295.1 Plectropomus leopardus
ACAGAACTATTATTATTATTATTATCACTTACAATGAACTTTAAAAGGATGAAAACGAAAGTTTTTTTTTTTTTTTTAATAAAAAAACATTTTATTACTATTTAAAAATAAAAGTATTTGTAAAAAGTCTCCCTAAAAATAAAATAACCAAAATAAAGGTGAGATACACTGTCTAGCTGCATTTTTAATCAGTAGCATAGATAAGCAAATGTACATAATATAACTGTCAATT
>NW_024650202.1:0-220 GCF_008729295.1 Plectropomus leopardus
CTGTGGCAGAGCGTTCCCAGGACAGTTATTCTGTCGTTCAAAGGGAAGGCACACGCGATACATTCATTGCGACCCGTTTGAAAGGGCCACAGCCGCGCTCTGCTGCCCTTGAGGGAATACGGGAAACGGTTCGCGGGCTTGGCGTGCGATTGGAAATGTAAGGGCCAACGAATCGCAACGGACCCCCACTGTCCCCTCAGATTTTGTCGACTTCGGATTT
>NW_024650203.1:0-1687 GCF_008729295.1 Plectropomus leopardus
CTGGCTGTCCTCTGTAACTGTCTGTCTTACAGGGACTCTTTGCTCAGCTGGGACTCACTAATTAGCCGACTGGACCTTTTAACAATCTGAGTTTGTTTCTGCCTTCAAAGACAGGTTACCAAACCATGACTCTAAAGAAAAGGATAAAACAGACTCAGTAAAAGCAGGATGAAATGATGTTAGCATGGTTTGGTCAATGTGGAAATAAGACCTTTTCCTCAAGCAATACCAATGCTGGTGCCCCTTTTTGCAAACAGCTTCACTGTTTTATTCAAAGTTCAGTTAAGAATCAATAATAGTCCTTAGATATTTGTAAGGTTGCACGCATTCAACAGTTGACCTTTAATCTGATTATTACTAACTTCTATCTTTATTTCCATCTCTTCCTTTTTAACAGTGCCCTAACACAGTTTTTCCAGATCTTTCCTGAGTATCAGTCCAATGAGTTTTATGCAACTGGGGAGGTATGTCTTTAATCTTATTTTAATTTTTCTTTGTTTCAAGCTTTGTAAATTAACATTTTGTGGGTTTATAGTTGAAGCATTATGTGCATTATGTGGTAACCTTATCTGTCTCCATGCAGTCTTATGCAGGGAAGTATGTTCCTGCCGTTTCTTACTACATCCATAAAAACAACCCCACTGCCAAAGTGAAAATTAACTTGAAGGGGATGGCCATTGGTGATGGGCTCTGCGATCCAGAAATGGTGCGTATCTCGCAAAGTGCCACACTTTCTTTAAACTACATCATCATGACTTATGGATTTGTTTGTCTCAAAGTAGAAAAAAAATAACACAATTTTCCATCTCAGATGCTGGGTGGTTATGGTGAGTTCATGTTCCAAACAGGCATGATAGACGAACTACAACAACAGTATGTGGACCAGCAGACAGACCTCGGAGTCAAACTCATCCAGCAAGAGAAGTGGCTGGAGGCTTTTCAGGTAATGCCTCCTACATTTGTCAGAATACAAGTCCGTTTTATTTTCTCTTAATTTGTCTGGATTTACAATCATTTCTAATCGGTTAATGAATGAATGCCATTTTTACTATCACATCTTTCTGAATCAAGCTGTGAAGTTGTGAATAGCTGACCATTTGATTAACATCTGTCTTTAGGTTTTTGACAGCTTGCTGAATGGTGATGTGAGTCCATATCCGTCCTTCTTCCAAAATGCTACTGGCTGTACCAACTACTTCAACTACCTGGCATGTCAGGTACTAAGAAGGAAAGCCCCTGTGTCTCCTTTGAGCAGAAATTTAAAAACTTCATATATAAATAACCTAAGAGACAATTCAGCCCCAAATCCAAAATAAATATTTTTCCTCTTACGTGTAGTGCTATTTAACAGTCTAGATTGTTTTGGTGCTAGTTGTTGAATATTGAGGATACCAGCTGTAGAGATGTCTGACTTCTCTCATACATAATGGAACTAGATGGCACTCAGCTTGTAATGCTCAATGTGTCAAAAAAACATTTAGAAAAACTCAAAAGCAATGTCTCTTTTCAGAAATCATGACCTGGGTTTTCAAGATAATCCATAGACCTTGTTGTGAGATGTTTTGTGTTGGAACTATTTTTTTCTACGTGTCAACTGTATCACCTGACAGAGGGAAGGGTGCATCTACTGGCACCTCACCTGGCACCACTGAGCAAGTTAAAGTTACACCTCAGCTGAGAAGGACAC
>NW_024650204.1:0-218 GCF_008729295.1 Plectropomus leopardus
GGCGCCCTGCCCTTCACAAAGAAAAGAGAACTCTCCCCGGGGCTCCCGCCAGCTTCTCCGGGATCGTTTGCGTTACCGCACTGGACGCCCCGCGGCGCCTATCCCCGCCACTCCAGATTCGGGGATCTGAACCCGACTCCCTTTCGATCGGCCGGGGGCGACGTAGGCCAGCGCCCCACCCTTCCGAACGGCGTTCGCCCATCTCTTAGGACCGACTG
>NW_024650205.1:0-274 GCF_008729295.1 Plectropomus leopardus
GCCCTATGACTGTGCCATTGATCTCCTTCCCGGGTCAGCACCTCCTACGGGTCGCCTCTACTCCCTCTCTGCACCTGAGAGGGAGGCCATGGAGACCTACATAAATGACTCTTTGGCTAGCGGCATAATCCGGCCCTCCTCATCTCCTGCCGGAGCCGGATTTTTCTTCGTGGGGAAGAAAGATGGTTCTTTACGACCTTGCATTGACTATAGGGGGCTGAATGACATTACCCTGAAGAACCGTTACCCCCTCCCCCTCATCGCCTCTGCGTTT
>NW_024650206.1:0-310 GCF_008729295.1 Plectropomus leopardus
TAAAAACAAATTGGCATTTTTTTCTTTCTTTTTTCTTTTTAAAATTTTTTTCCTTCATTTTTTAATATGATTTTTTAAACTTTTGGCATTTTTATTTATTTATTACTGTTTGGCATTTTATTTCTTCAAAGATTTTTGGCATTTGGCACAAAAAAAAAACTTTTGACATTTTTGGTGATTTTTTTTTTTTTTATTTTAAAGATGTTTGGCGAATAAAAAATGTGGTGGCAATATTTTCTTTCTTCAAAATTTTGGGTTTTTTTTTTTTTTTTTTACATCATTTATTACAGCCGGAAACTGCAAAAACGGA
>NW_024650207.1:0-201 GCF_008729295.1 Plectropomus leopardus
TGGCTCCTTTCCTCTTCACCCTCTACACTGCAGACTTCATGTACAACCCCACCAACTGCCACCTGCAAAAGTTCTCTGATGACTCTGCAATTGTCGGTCTCATCATAGATGAGGACGACAGTGAGTACAGAGAACTGACTCAGGACTTTGTGGACTGGTGCCAGCGGAACCGCCTCCACATCAGTGCGGGGAAAACCAAAG
>NW_024650208.1:0-238 GCF_008729295.1 Plectropomus leopardus
CCTGCCGGTTTATCGCTGCGCGAGGGGCTCCACGTCGCTGGAGTCCTCCCACCTCCACCTCAACCGGTTCATCCCAGGTACTTTCATGTGTCTCTGAGCTGCTCCTCCTCAAATCAATTCTGTATTCGCATTTCAGGCAGACATGAATTAATATTTGATCCAAAATCTGCCTTTTCAGGAACACGAGCTAGTGCGAAACACTTCCAGGCGTTCCTGGTTGATGGACTGGTGAGGTGGA
>NW_024650209.1:0-237 GCF_008729295.1 Plectropomus leopardus
GTCAAAGATGCCGCTGCTACTCTGCTCAAAATGCCACACCTCTTTGATTTTACCCACCCTGTACCCCAGCTCTAAGGCTTTGTTTAACTCGACGGTCACCCAGACCCCCGTCAGAGCTCTGGCCTCTTCATCGTGAGTGCAAGAGCCGCTCTGATAATTGATTTCAGCGCAGGTTCGGCAGAGGGTAAACACTAATTTACCTCGAGATGTTTTATAAGGTAAAACGGGAAAAAAGAG
>NW_024650210.1:0-214 GCF_008729295.1 Plectropomus leopardus
CCGTACTGTGGCAGAGCGGTCCCAGGACAGTTATTCTGTCGTTCAAAGGGAAAGCACACGCGATACATTCATTGCGACCCGTTTGAAAGGGCCACAGGCGCGCTCTGCTGCCCTTGACGGAATACGGGAAACGGTTCGCGGGCTTGGCGTGCGATTGGAAATGTAAGGGCCAACGAATCGCAATGGACCTCCACTGTCCCCTCAGATTTTGTCG
>NW_024650211.1:0-394 GCF_008729295.1 Plectropomus leopardus
GGGCCGGTGAGGAGGCAGAGAAGTGGCCCTTGACTTATTGAACACCTACCTGAAGTCGTTGTATTCGGGCGGCACCCCGGAGAGATCTGGAACGGACCCGGTCCTGGAGACGGGTCTAGCTGCGTCTGGCTGTTGGAGGCAGATCTGTTGGCATGCTGACCCCCACGCCAGGATTGACCCAGTGGACCAGTCTATGTGCGGATTGTGACGACGGAGCCAGGGGTAGCCGAGGATCAGGGGTAAGCTGGGAGACTTCAGGACGTGGAACTGGATGGTCTCGTGATGTTTCCCCGACAGGAGCATGGAAATGGGGGTGGTCTGATGAGTGACGGTCCCCAGGAGGTGATCATCCAGTGCGCTGGCTGGTAACGGGCGTGGAAGAAGAACCAGCTCA
>NW_024650212.1:0-392 GCF_008729295.1 Plectropomus leopardus
CACAATTGACCATCAGGAAATGATTGCTTTTACAACAGGGATTCCCCGGGCAGAGAGGAATTTAAAGAGGCATGCAAAGATATGACAAATGTTATTTGATGTGCAGAAGTTGTGGTCAAGAAATCTGTAAGCTCTGTCAAAGTGAGAATTCATGATCCTGGCAACATTTGGAACTTTTTATGGTGTCTGCTGTACGCTTCAGCTGCCAGACAGATGTCTTGGAATTTATTTTGATGTAGTTTTTGTAGGTGGCGCTCTGTCGTTACTGTTCATCCACCCAACCGTCAGGTTCTTCTTATGTTTAGTTCCCAAAAAAACAGAGGCATAAAACTTGCTATTTTTTTCTAGGAATGATTGATTAATAGTGAATAAATGAAAATAATAATTATATA
>NW_024650213.1:0-475 GCF_008729295.1 Plectropomus leopardus
ACGTCCCATAAATTGCAAGAAATTAGTAGATTAGGAAAATAAAAAAATTAAAACACTATAGAAAAAATTCCAGAGAACATTTTTAATGAACTTGATGATATATGGGCAATTTTAACAAATTATTAAGATTTTAAGAAGTTTTTTTTCTTTGATTGTTTGGGTTTTTTTGTCTTTTTTTGTGGGGGGGTCTTGTTGTTTTGTTTTAGGTACTTTTCTGGTACTTTTTTACTAATTTCTGGGTCATCTCTCCAGAGGTTTCTCATTGCCTTCTTCCTATGTTTTTTACAGAAATTAAGCTAATTTTCCTCGGTTCAAATAAATGAATAAATGCTTTTATTTTAGTGTCACGCCACCTAGTGGCCCATCCCTCATGGGATTATATGACACTTTTGCAACAGGATGCACAATAGTTCAAAGTACATGTTTCATGATATGAAGCTCATATTTTCACTGCTTTACCTTGCTGTCATACAGT
>NW_024650214.1:0-2626 GCF_008729295.1 Plectropomus leopardus
ACATTCACAGTCATGAATGACCGCTTTACTTATTGTCCCATCAGTACCTCGACATACTTCGGATGCAAGGGCCTTTTCATCATTGCTTGCAGCTTTAATTTAATTTAAACTTTCCTGTAAATATTAATAGGTGTTATGTTAATTTTTTCCCACATTCTAGCCTGTAAATATTTGTAAAAATTAAATGCCTGTTGCTCTCTGAAATGTGTACTCTTATTATCACACTATTATCACTGTATCAGTGACATAAAATGGTCTCACAACAACACTAATATTGTTTTTCGCAATTATCTCTGTGGCAATATATGTTCCAGCAATAGTAGTTATCCTGACAAGCCCACCTAAAAGATGTAAAAGCATTGCCTGAAACTTCTCCTAGTACTTTGAAAAATCTTGTTTGCAAGTCACCAGTACAGAGAAACAGCTGCAAACCAGTGGGGGCTCCTTGCTTGCATAAATGTGATTCTTCTATACAGCTCTTATCATTACATTTATATTTATTTATTGCAACAAAACGAGATATGGGACAAGAACGTGTTGGAAATGATTGAACTGTTAGAGGAGAGACCGAAATCCATTAAGAAAACTCAGCAAATGCAGAAGTACCTGTCATCCAGTCTGTCACTCGTGAGATACACTTGAAGTTTGATTTCAAAAGAATTGTGTAAAATTGGGCGTATTGTCCTACGGAGTCAACACTTGGAAAATGAGCCCATGAAAACATTGTGTTCTTGTTGCAACTAATTTGAATTGTTTGTGCTTTCTTGACATGATGTAACTCTCCACAGTGTTACAACATTGTTTGGTGCTCAGTTTGGGACTGGCTGGCCACACCTGCAGCAGGGCGAAAGGGATGATGGGATGGAGTGGAACAAAGTGATAAATCCTCTGTAGAAAGAGAGGTTTGGGCATAACGCTGCCAGAGCTCAGCAGCCTCTCAGCTCTTTTCTCTGATGATGGAGACAGAGGAAGGAAGTGAACTCTGCTTTCCACAACTCCTCAACTCTTCCTGCAGGAAGCCAAAGCGTCCACAAACTGAGGCTGTGCTTATTTTCAGTCTGCTGTCCTTCATCTCTGTTTTCACTGTGACTCTCAACCTGCTGGTCATCATCTCCATCTCACACTTCAAGTAGTGACATATCTGAATCCATTTATGAAAGTGATAGATGTACAGATATTTATGGTTCATGCATAAGCAGATAGGAAAATGTCAGATTGTGGTATGTGCTTATCTATATTTTTCATATTGCTGTTATAGTTTATTAATGTATTATAGCTGCTAAATACTACAATAGAATTGCAATTCATAGTACAGCAACTAACAATAATACATGATGCTCCTCTTTCAGGCAGCTTCACAGCTCCACCAACCTCCTCCTCCTCTCTCTGGCTGTCTCAGATTTCTTTGTCGGCCTGAACATGATCTTTACAATGTTCATCACTGATGGCTGCTGGTTATTTGGTGACATCATGTGCGTCCTGCATCTGTATCTATCGTACATTATCACATCTGCATCAGTAGGAAACATGGTGCTCATCTCAGTTGACCGATATGTAGCCATTTGTGACCCTCTGCATTACTCTGCCAGAGTCACTGTGAGAAGAGTTACAATCTGCATTTGTCTTTGTTGGGTTTGTTCTGTTTTCTACAACAGTCTCATCATGAAGGATAACTTGAAACAACCAGGCAGGTATAATTCCTGCTCGGGAGAGTGTGTGACTGTCATTCACTACATAGCAGGAGTTGTTGACCTTATTTTGACTTTTCTGGGTCCTGTCACTGTCATCATAGTTCTGTATATGAGAGTATTTGTGGTGGCTGTGTCTCAGGCTCGTGCCATGCGCTCTCATGTTGCAGCTGTAACTCTTCAAGTTTCAGTGAAAGTAACTGCTAAGAAATCTGAGATGAAAGCAGCCAGGACTCTCGGTGTGGTTGTAGTTATGTTTCTGATATGTCTTTGCCCATATTTTTGCTCCATTCTTGCAGGCCAGAACAGCTTGTTGGGCCTCAGTTCTTTATCCTTGGAGGCCTGGCTGTTCTATATTAACTCCTGTCTAAACCCAGTGATCTATGCTTTTTGCTACCCCTGGTTTCAAAAATCTATTAAGCTCATTGTAACACTAAAGATACTTCAGCCTGACTCCTGTGATGCTAACATATTATAGTAGGAGAGGGTTCAGTCATTCCGAGATTTTTTTCCTGTGAGAAACGAATGAACTATTTATTGATGCTACTGAAACTTAAGTTGGGACAAATGTAAAACAAGCAGTTTGCCTTTTATGAAAATGTGTGTAAAAGAAATCTACATGTCCTCCTCTTAATTTTTTTGTCATTCGATGTTAGAAAATCTGAGATGAAAGCAGCCAGGACTCTCGGTGTGGTTGTAGTTATGTTTTTGATATGTCTTTGTCCATATTTTTGTTCCTCCCTTCTAGGACAGAGCAACTCTTTTGGTGTTACCTCTGTGCCCATAGAGGCCTGGCTGTTCTTTTTTAACTCCTGTCTAAACCCAAGGATCTATGCTTTTTGTTACCCCTGGTTTCCAAAATCTGTTAAGCTTATTGTAACATTAAAGATACTTCAGCCTGACTCCTGCGATGCCAACATATTGTAGTGGGAGACTGT
>NW_024650215.1:0-388 GCF_008729295.1 Plectropomus leopardus
TAACATGCAAATAAAGCTAAAAATAAACTAAAGATTATCAATAAGGTGCAAAAAAAAGGAGACAATGCCAGAAATGTCAAAAGGTCAACGGTAAGGCTCATAAATGAACAGGTTAATGGTACAGTGAAAATCCAAGATAAGCAAGTAAGTAAAAAAGAGATTTGAATAGAAATAAAATAAAAACTGTGAAATGACAAGGTAAGAGTGACACAGTGGTGTGATTAGTAGCAGCAAAGTCAGCAAGGAGTCCTAAAGTCCTAAAGCCATTTCTGTCTGTTATTGAGTCATCAGAGCGAGTTCAGCAGCAACACAGTTTAGATGGTTTACTGATCAACAGGTCTACCATTAACAGGTCCACCATGAACAAAATTATGTGGACACCCACTCT
>NW_024650216.1:0-230 GCF_008729295.1 Plectropomus leopardus
ATGTTCTTTTCTTTGTTTTATTTCTTTGCAAGTTTCTTGTACTTTTTTATCTATTTCCCACATCAGCTTGTTTTCTTTTGAAACTTTGGAAGAAGGCAATAAACGACAAAAAATAAAATTTAAAAAAATGACCCGGACTAAGAAAGTAGTGAAAATCAAAGAAAATTACTTTGAAATTAGTGTGAAAAAAAGATAGAAAAAACAAGAAAATGACCTGGAAAATGCTGAAC
>NW_024650217.1:0-245 GCF_008729295.1 Plectropomus leopardus
CAGACTAATGTTATTCTCGAAGACGCTAAACCAGCAACAGTTGTGACTATGGTAAATGTGCAGGACTTTGATTCTGGAGATAATGGCAAAGTTCACTGTGCAGTTAATGAACATATTCCGTTTACATTAAAGCCAACATCAAATAATTTCTTTAACCTACTGACAGACAGTGATTTAGACAGAGAGAGAGCTTCTGAGTATAATATAACAGTCACGTGCTCTGATGAGGGCGTGCCCTCCCTCTC
>NW_024650218.1:0-262 GCF_008729295.1 Plectropomus leopardus
GATTTGAAGCCATTATATCAAAAACACCAGACCACGTTGGGAAAAATACATTTTGACTCAAAAAGAATGTGCTGAATACAAACAACTTTGTATGACTTCTGGTTACAGATGAATGATGTGAAAGTGGCAAATTTGGAAAAAAAAACAAAAAAAAACACTTTGCCCAGCTGGACACCCTGAAAGATGATTTCCTGATACTTTCAGTATCTGTGGTGAATATGTGAAGCATGGTGTGGATTTTATATGTTGTGACAAAAACATA
>NW_024650219.1:0-206 GCF_008729295.1 Plectropomus leopardus
CACAATACAGCTTTGATAACACTGATTTGCTTTGTTTTTGTTTGTTTGTTTTTTTTTATTTGATAGGGACTGTGCAATTTAACATAACTCCAGTACAGGTTATGAAACTGATGTATTTCACAGAGAACATATAGCTATTGCTAATTTTCAACTCTTGTCCCTGACTGGGCTTTTATATGTGGGCTTGCAATGTTATTAAAATATCT
>NW_024650220.1:0-358 GCF_008729295.1 Plectropomus leopardus
GACTTAAAGAAAAGAAGCATGTATATCACATGCAGTGATTGTAGCTAGATTGACTGTACGTTATACAATATCATTTAAACTGAACATGTATTCGCTTAAATTCCTGCTGTCTGGAGTAAAGTCATGTCCAGTTCCAGCACTGACTGCCCCTCACTGACTCTCCATCCATTCACAGTCCCTGTGTCTCTCTCTGAACCGAGGGTTAGAAACAAACAGCATTACCTCCTCCTCCAGTGCTTAGGCCTGGATCGGAGCCAGGCTATCCACCCACCCCCCCCCCCCCTTCTCGTTCCTTCTCTCATCACAGGCTCCTTGCCTGCAGGTTGGAAGCGCTCCAAGAAGCAGCAGGAGGGGGAGG
>NW_024650221.1:0-204 GCF_008729295.1 Plectropomus leopardus
CCGTACTGTGGCAGAGCGGTCCCAGGACAGTTATTCTGTCGTTCAAAAGGAAAGCACACGCGATACATTCATTGCGACCCGTTTGAAAGGGCCACAGCCGCGCTCTGCTGCCCTTGACGGAATACGGGAAACGGTTCGCGGGCTTGGCGTGCGATTGGAAATGTAAGGGCCAACGAATCGCAACGGACCTCCACTGTCCCCTCA
>NW_024650222.1:0-212 GCF_008729295.1 Plectropomus leopardus
CGACCCACCTGCATGGGCTCCGTACCACCAGGAGCTGAGTTTGGGGACTGCTGGCGGTTGCAGAAGGACCATGACGATGAACAGGAACCCGCGGAGCGCCTCCCTCTAGTCGCTGCTCCCTCCTCCTTGCCTGAATTCGCCTGGCCAGCCTGGTTGTCAGTTCAATGAGGCCATCCAGGGAGTGGGGAAGATCAAATGAAATCAGCTCATCC
>NW_024650223.1:0-423 GCF_008729295.1 Plectropomus leopardus
GGTTATATACTTATATTTTCCATGTTAAAATTGTACCGCTGAGATTGTTCACTGGTCCGCGGTTGTTTTTGCGGTTGAAGCTTTAAGCTAGCAAGTATGGAAGTTTGTCACCTGCCAGCTAAAATTAGGTTAGCAAATAAACTTTAATTGAAACAAACATATTTAATGAAAACAAAACTGCGAAAAGCTTTACAACGATTTACAATTGTTAATTCTTACAGTTTTAGATGCAATTTAAGTCAGTCACTGGTCCATTGCGGTCCTTGGTTGAAAGTTTTAGCTAGCCAGCTTGACCTATGTTAAATGCTAGCTAAAATTAGGTTAGCTAACACGCTTTGCTCGACGAATAATGAAAGAAAAGTTTCACTTTATTTATAACGGTACATATTCTTACCTTTTCCATGGTGAACAGTAAAACTGGTA
>NW_024650224.1:0-206 GCF_008729295.1 Plectropomus leopardus
AGATATTTTAATAACATTGCAAGCCCACATATAAAAGCCCAGTCAGGAACAAGAGTTGAAAATTAGCAATAGCTATATGTTCTCTGTGAAATACATCAGTTTCATAACCTGTACTAGTGTTATGTTAAATTTCCACGGCCCCAACCAAATAAAAAAAAAAAACAAACAAAAACAAAGCAAATCAGTGTTATCAAAGCTGTATTGTG
>NW_024650225.1:0-1456 GCF_008729295.1 Plectropomus leopardus
ACATTAAACAACATGAAATAGCCTTCTGAGACTTGCCATAGCATCGAAAGTTGCAAAAACAGCCAAAAACACCATAATTTTGAATATCCAAAAATGACCGAAAATGCAAGGCTATAGTATGGAAAAATGTCAAAATACGATCCTTACAGAAACGACTGAAAACCATATAAAACCGCATAAAATGGCCTTCCAAGACACGCCATAGCATTGAAAATTCCAAAAAGGGCTAAAAACACCAGAATTTCGCATGTCCAAAAAATAATCGAAAATGCAAGGCTATAGTATGGCAAAAATATCAAAATAGGACCTGTCGCAAACACAGCTTAAAACCACATTAAACAACATGAAATAGCCTTAAAAGACATGCCATCGCAAAGAAAGTTGCAAAAAGGGCCAAAAACACCATAATTTCGCATATCCAAAAAATGACAGAAAATGCAAGGCTATAGTATGGAAAAATGTCAAAATGGGACCTGTCCCAAAAACAGCTTAAAACCACATTAAACAACTTAAAATAGCCTTCTGAGACTTGCCATAGCATCGAAAGTTGCAAAAACAGCCCAAAACACCATCATTTCGCATGTCCAAAAAATGACCGAAAATGCAAGGCTATAGTATGGCAAAAATATCAAAATAGGACCTGTCCCAAAAACAGCTTAAAACCACATTAAACAACTTAAAATAGCCTTAAAAGGCATGCCATCGCAAAGAAAGTTGCAACAAGGGCCAAAAACACCAGAATTTCGAATATCCAAAAAATGACCGAAAATGCAAGGCTATAGTATGGAAAAATGTCAAAATAGGACCCGTCCCAAAAACAGCTTAAAACCACATTAAACAACCTAAAATAGCATGCTGAGACTTGCCATAGCATTGAAAGTTCCAAAAAGGGCTAAAAACACCAGAATTTCGCATGTCCAAAAAATAATCGAAAATGCAAGGCTATAGTATGGAAAAATGTCAAAATATGACACTTACAAAAACGACTGAAAACCACATAAAACCGCATAAAATAGCCTTCCAAGACACGCCATAGCAAAGAAAGTTCCAAAAAGGGCAAAAAACACCATAATTTCGCATGTCCAAAAAATGACCGAAAATGCAAGGCTATAGTATGGCAAAAATCTCAAAATAGGACCTGTCGCAAACACAGCTTAAAACCACATTAAACAACATGAAATAGCCTTAAAAGACATGCCATCGCAAAGAAAGTTGCAAAAAGGGCCAAAAACACCATAATTTCGCATATCCAAAAAATGACAGAAAATGCAAGGCTATAGTATGGAAAAATGTCAAAATGGGACCTGTCCCAAACACAGCTTAAAACCACATTAAACAACCTAAAATAGCATTCTGAGACTTGCCATAGCATCGAAAGTTGCAAAAACAGCCAAAAACACCATAATTTTGAATATCCAAAAATGACCGAAAATGCAAGGCTATAGTATGGAAAAAT
>NW_024650226.1:0-1420 GCF_008729295.1 Plectropomus leopardus
TGAGTTATAAACTCAAAGTCAGGATTGAACAATTAACACAGAATGATCACTTAGATATGCAACATAAGCAGAAGAGATGGTGTCACTGATCATAGCATGCAGTATGCAATGTATAAACAACAGGGACTAGCAAACAGCAAATACACCTCTCAGGCTATTGCTAGTTAGCAGCTAACTCCATATCCAACTCCACTCATTAGCGACTAACTGTTCATATTACCAAATCAGATGACAAACTATTGCTAAGTCATCAATTGACTCAAAGATAAACAGAATTAACAGTGTACCACATGTACAACATGTCAAACAACATAACTCACGGCTCTATGGACGCACACACTGCAGGGAATGTTCAGCCGACGTCTGCTCTGAGCCGATCGACACGTCTGTGGTGCGTTTAAGGACCTGTAGACGGTCGGAATTTTCAAATGCGGCGTAAGCTTTAGTACAGCCTATGACCTCTGCTTCATCCTGGATCACAGCTAATTTACTGTAAGTTTATTTATTGACAAGAAAATATGATGAAACAGAAAAGCATCAGAAACATCCATGATCAAAAATTGCATAAAATAACCTTAAACTTCCCTAAATTGTCAGAAAATATGAGCTGAATAATGTCAACTTATGTTGTCATGCATTGACAATGCATCAAACCTTCTAACAGACAGCAAGAGACAGGGACTGTGCTATCATCTTTTTCATATTTAGTCTTTTGGTAAGAAGCACTGTCTCATTTCAATACTATTTGGTGGAAAAAAATCAAATAAGATTCATTTCATATCCCTTTTTGCAGATGATATCCTGCTTTATATTTCTGAGCCCAAAAAACTTTGTCAATATTTTGACTTTTGAATTAAGTCTTCAGGATGATTTGCATGCACAGGTTAACAATGCATGAACATTTCTTGAAGGGCAGACATTAGTAATAAAAGAGAGATTTGTGGTTTCGCAATAAAATGGTCTTACCATGTGTTCCGTTACCAAAGGTAAGTAATTTAGCTATTACCATAAAGACAAAAGAGAATATCCACACAATTAAAAAGAAATCTGAAAAAAAAAACTGGACTTGTTATTCTTGTGAATTTTGTGCATTAATTTCACTAAAGCTATAACTGCATATGTCAAAAAAGAAGCCAAAAGACATATCACCTTTATAATACACATGTTAAATCTTTATTGCGGTTAAATGTTTAAATCATCAACACAAGCAAGAACATGTTAATGTTGGAAAACTTATGAGAGAAAGACAGAACCAGAGAGAGTGAGAGACAGTATTGCAGAATGAGAAAAGTAGCAGATTAAAACCAGCAGCAGAGTCAAAGTGAGTCAGGTCAGGACTGGGAACACTGGTCTCTCCTAAGTGTCTGAGAGAGTGGAGTCTGGGAGCCCTGGGTGGCCTCACAGGTCACAGAGCCCACCT
>NW_024650227.1:0-227 GCF_008729295.1 Plectropomus leopardus
CCTCAGAGACTACCTGAATAAGTTTGTGTTCGTGTATTTGGACGACACCCTGATTTTCTCTCGGTCCAGACAGGAACACATCCATCACGTCCAGTCGGTCCTGCAGCTTCTCCTCAAGAACTCTCTGTTCGTAAAGGCGGAGAAGTGTCACTTCCACGCATCCTCTGTTTATTTCCATGCGGTTGTGACCCACGATGTACCCCAGGAAAGAAACAGAGGATGCGTGG
>NW_024650228.1:0-249 GCF_008729295.1 Plectropomus leopardus
GCATCCTGCTGAGCCGTTCACAGAACTCTGCTCCTAGTCTTCGTCCCGTATTCCACGTCCAGTTCCTGCTGAAAGAGGGTTCTCACACCCTCTCCACGTTCGTTGACTCTGGGGCCGATGTAAACCTGATCGATGAGGACCTCGCGTTGCAGTTGGATATTGAGCTGGTTCTTCTTCCACGCCCGTTACCAGCCAGCGCACAGGATGGTCACCTCCTGGGGACCGTCACTCATCAGACCACCCCCATTT
>NW_024650229.1:0-216 GCF_008729295.1 Plectropomus leopardus
TCTGCACCTGAGAGGGAGGCCATGGAGACCTACATAAATGACTCTTTGGCTAGCGGCAGAATCCGCCCCTCCTCATCTCCTGCCGGAGCCGGATTTTTCTTCGTGGGGAAGAAAGATGGTTCTTTACGACCTTGCATTGACTATAGGCGGCTGAATGACATTACCCTGGAGAACCGTTACCCTCTCCCCCTCATCGCCTCTGCGTTTGAACTGTTA
>NW_024650230.1:0-413 GCF_008729295.1 Plectropomus leopardus
TCTGGCAAGGTCATTGTAAATGTTATTTAATAATAATGGTTATGATGATGAGTGGACGGCCAGGCGCAGGAGGTTTGCTGCCACAGGAATTTAACTCTCTGAAGCTGGAAACAGGCCAGTATCAAGACAGAAGAAAATATCTTTATCAGCAGGTAAAACTGTGAATTTTAAAACACGTTCTAGCAAACACTTTGTAGTACATATAAGTAATTGAGGAATAGACACATATTTGGACTTTAGGCCCGCTCCAGAGGTAGGGTGTCAGCACTATTTCCTCATCTTTTTCATTATCCACGCCACCACATCTGTATGAATTATACTATACTGTATACTATGCTGTAAATCAGTGGATTTTTTTTGTGAGCATCAAAACCTCAGCAAAATGACTCATTTCACTATCAAGATTTAAGCCA
>NW_024650231.1:0-210 GCF_008729295.1 Plectropomus leopardus
GTGGTGTGTCAAGGTGAGTTTTTTTTTGAACAATTTAAGCAAACACAGTCAACACCATAATGTATATTTAGGCAAATATCTTATAATCTTTTTTTTTTTTAAATTTTATTTGTAGTTCTGATACTTTTGGGGAGGATATCAGCCCTGAACCTTCTGTGGAGGGTAGCAGCCGTATTACCTGCAGCACTGCTGGTTCTTCTACTGCTGTCA
>NW_024650232.1:0-208 GCF_008729295.1 Plectropomus leopardus
CCCTGGCCATTTGGTTGCGGAGTGAGAGCGGGTTTGAGGGTGTCACATGCCATGGACAGCTTCACAAAATTTCCTTTTACGCTGATGATCTTCTTTTATACATATCCTACCCTACCTCCAGTCTCCCTAAAATTTTAGATATTTTTGAGAAATTTGGGAAATACTCTGGTTACAAATTGAATTTGGGAAAAAGTGACTACATCCCAAT
>NW_024650233.1:0-255 GCF_008729295.1 Plectropomus leopardus
ACACTCTAACACATGTAAAGAGGCCACACTGAGTAAAAATAAATAAAAAAAAAAATCATTTGCAATTATGGATTCATGTCAAATGACAAGATTACCAGAAAGTAAATTCACAATTTAAGTCTCATTACCATACATCGTATATATATCACATTTAGGACCACAAACAGTATGACAGTGGTGGAATCAGATTAAATTTTGGGGGGGTTATGTTAACTTATTATAGGCCAATTATTCTGTATTTTTCACTGTTTACTT
>NW_024650234.1:0-293 GCF_008729295.1 Plectropomus leopardus
TGGTAAGCTGTCCTGCCTGTTATAGTACTGGGTCAGCTCTTCAAGCTTTCATGAGAAGGACATTTGCTGTATTTAGTAATATTTATTGCCATAATATTAATAAAATTAATACAACTGGTTTGTTTATTCATTTTTTTATATGTTTGTTTTTAATTGTGTGAGAACTGAAATGTTGTGCATTCCGTGATGCTGATGACATCGGGTGGAACCTGATGTCATAAAGCATTTTATTTCAGGTGACATCATGATCCGTCCAATGTCATAGAGCATTCTATCTCGGATTAGTGTATTTA
>NW_024650235.1:0-277 GCF_008729295.1 Plectropomus leopardus
CTGCTTTAAAAGTGATCCCAAAAGTTTTAAAATCAATTCTTAAATGAGTGAGGGAGCGGCCGGAGGAGAGGAGGAAAATATAGATTTTTTCAAATCTGTCTGTGTGTGTGTGTGTGTGTGTGTGTGTGTGTCCCACAGGTAAACAGTTTATGAAGGTGTTTGATGGTGATGATGCAGTCAAGCGCGGCTTTTTCCGATTGGTCTCTATGCTTCGAGCCACAAGGAATGAGGAAGTGGTGGTGAGAGCTTCCCGAAAACATTCCCCACACTCTACTAC
>NW_024650236.1:0-205 GCF_008729295.1 Plectropomus leopardus
AGCAACTGAATGAATTGGAAGCCATATTTTCACCCTCAGATCACCTCAAATAGAGACACTGATGATTTGTTGCTCATAAGTGCTTCACTTTGGGGGTGTCTTAGTTGTGAGGTTTCTTCAACAAAAAAAAACACAGATGAGGTCCAATTTTCGACCACTTTTGAACGACTGTCTCCATGCTAAAAGTTGGCATCAACATTACCCA
>NW_024650237.1:0-1665 GCF_008729295.1 Plectropomus leopardus
TGTTGTGGCTGTGTCTGAGACCACTGTTGTGGCTGTGTCTGTTGCTGCAGCCACTGTTGAGTCCAGTCCTGTGTCTGTGGCTGAGTCCAGTGCTGTTGCTGTGGCTGAGTCCAGTCCTGTGGCTGTGTCTGAGTCCAGTACGGTGGCTGCGTCTGAGTCCAGTACTGTGGCTGTGGCCCGAGGGGAAGGGTCCCTGCTGGCAGTGAATTGGACCCGGCTGTTGCTGGTGTGTTCAGCCAGTACAACTCATTTACCTGTGGCAGGTGAGACACTCTGCATGAAGGTGCAGGTACTTTAGTTTTGGCTGCCTTTCTCCTGTTATTCCTTCTTTTTTTCCCCTATACACAAAAACAAACACTTTAGATTTCCTGTCTGACATCAGCTTATAAATTACATATACTGCCACTCGGTTGTATGCCTCCACACTCCGGTCAAGTTGCACTGACAACTTACATCCATTTCTGTGACAACATGTATGCTTTACACTCAGAAGATCTATATAATCAGCACAGTTTCAAGGTGGTTCTTGAGTTATAGCCAAAAACATGTTGCATGGGGTCACTGTGACTTTGACCTTTGACCAGCAGATTCTAATCAGTTCATTCTTGAGTCCAAGTGGACACTGGTGCCAAATTTGAGGAAACTCCATCAAAGCCATTTTCAAATATTGCATTTGTGGAATACAGGTCAAAAGTGACTTTGACCTTTAAACATCAAATTTTAAATCAGGTCATCATTTAGTCCAAGTTAATGTTTTTGCCAAATCTGAAGTAATTCCTTCAAGGAGTTCTTGAGATTTTGTGTTTACAAGAATGGACCAGACAGACATTTTTGGGACAACCCAAAAACATAATGCTTCCGCCTACTGCCGTCGCCAGCATGGAGGCATAAAAAAGAATCTTTTCAGTGTGTTTGTTTTATAAGCTCTAGTGTAGAGACGTTCATATGAATGTATTGTTTGTCAGCAGAGTGTACATACGTAGTTATCAAGGCTTGACCATTCTGGGTATCTCTCCTCATGGAGCTTCTTCTCTCTATGAGCCTCTTCAAAGTATTTTTCCTTCTCCTCTGTGGACAGTGCGTTCCACTGTGGACAGACGACAACACACTGTCAGCACATCCATACCAACACACAACTACAGTGGATATGTGTTGTAAACTTCTGAAAATCTTCAGTTTAAATGTAGGTGTGTTTTTGGTAATGTGACATTAGAATAAAAATATTCAAAAATTACTGTCAAGATGTGAAGATATAGAATTACAGAAATAAAGAACGAGCACGCCTGCAGAAAATTTGACCAAACAGTCATGAAGGTTGTGTAACATTGCGTGTCACACAGAGCTAACGCACATACCTTCTCTCCAAGGAAAGCATTCACCGTTGCAGTTCCACTCCTGTGCATTTCAGCCGAATACTTCGGCCTCTGCTCCTTCATGTACAACATGAAGGCGTTCAGTGGCTTCTTGATATATGGACGGTCGTCCTGCGAGTCGTCACGCTTTCTCTTGCTACGGGCAAACAGAAGAATTTCAGAAATACGCAGTAAAGTAAGCAGAAAAATACAAGACATGGACAAAGTGCATCCCTCCGTGTGCTCTGTTGCACTGATTTTTAAATCATATTCATGCTGACATCTTTATAGATAAATAACACCTGCAATCAAG
>NW_024650238.1:0-466 GCF_008729295.1 Plectropomus leopardus
TGACGTTTAGGCAACAACAGCACATGACAGCAAACTTTACATTCAGATGGGAAACAAACACCGAGCTGTCACATTAAAGTCCTGGGTTGGTTAGATCTGTCCACCATACCTCCCACCTGCTCTATTGGTGCCCTCGTGCTCCATACAATGAGCTGACACCATCCTGCAACGTTTCATGTGGACACAGCAGGTGCTGTCTAGCTGTCCGCCGACATATATTAACATTCTCATCTGTCACTATCCTACTGCATTTCATGGGCACATGAAAGTGGGCTTTTGGTGTTGAAATCTTTCTCCAGAAGCTCTCAAAGCAGCAGTATTGAACAAGTTGGGAATGAGAACAGGCTGTTCCTCCTCACTGTAATGCACAATGTGTGTTTGTAAGCTACTTACTATGTTACTAAGTAACGCCGTTTCAGAGTAACAATGTTACTAACTAATGCCTTTACTAACTAACACTGTTACT
>NW_024650239.1:0-475 GCF_008729295.1 Plectropomus leopardus
AAAATTCAAATCAAATCAAATCACTAAAATAAAATAAAATAATGGGAGTGAGTGGTAGAAAAAGCACAAAGATTTTTGGAAGATGAATCAGGTAATCAAGTCTAATTTGGCTCATCATGCACTTTAACAAGATGCTGTTAACTGGGAATCAAAAACTATATGAGTACAGATTATAAAGCAAAATACTACTACTGCATTTTAAGATTTCTACTGGTGTAACTCCTTCACCTTCACTCTTGCTAATCCCAAAATGGGGTTTATTCCAAATTTTAAAAAGGCATTTTGTTGTGTATATTCCATAAGGAAAGGATTTTAGGTAGTTAACTAAAATCATCATCATCATCAGCACAAAAAATAATGTTTTCTTCCCCTTCCTTTTAAATAAAAAATATCAGGAAGTTTACACAATAATACATTTTTGTTTCTGCTCACAAGATGAGGATAAAGTACTCTTCCTGAAAATGGCTTTAATTAC
>NW_024650240.1:0-826 GCF_008729295.1 Plectropomus leopardus
GTGTAAGAATATTACCTAAAAACGGCAAGACAACTTGAAGAATGTGACAAACTCGCCAGTCAGTGGTGCTGAGGGTGGTGGAGGTGGAGGTGGTGGGGTGTTAGCATTGCACACTGATACCATCATACACCATAAACCACGGGGAAATTTCATGACGGTAAGGAGGTATGAACAAATAGGTACCGCTCAGGCCTAGTTACAAGGACAAACACATTCAAATAAAATGCAATATATGCAAAAATACTACTGATTATACTAAATCCTAATAATGCATAAACACACAGTCCTGTCCACCCATTTTCTCTCAATCCCCCTATAACCTCATCCAACAACATCTAATGAAGAAAGGAAAGAACACTCCTGCGTTATAAAAGGCATGGGGTAAGTTTAATTAAACAATGCTAATGAGCAACTAATTAAAAGCTTTCCGATCAAAACAAGCCAGTAATTACCTGGAGCAGAGATGGATAATGAGCACACTACAATCACTGGCAGACAGGCAAACCCATGGAGACCTGAGTAGATCAATTCCCTTAGTATTAATGACCACTCTCTTTTCTGTCTTCCTCTCTGCTATGTCTTTCTCTGCTCCAACTCTTTCAATATGTCAGCCTGACTGAGAGAGCACGAGCAAGGGCAAATATGAAGCCTAGAAAGAAGCTGTTGAGGTAAAGCCATACCATGAGTGTGTCAGACATGGTTCTTCTGCCAGTGTCACTCACTCACTATGTGTGGTTACATGGACAGTATTTCTCCAATCCAACTGAAATCAGTCTGATTAGAGATTCCAGTTTAACAGTTCACGTGGAAGCCAAACAAACCGATT
>NW_024650241.1:0-416 GCF_008729295.1 Plectropomus leopardus
AGCAACTGAATGAATTGGAAGCCATATTTTCACCCTCAGATCACCTCAAATAGAGAAACTGATGATTTGTTGCTCATAAGTGCTTCACTTTGGGGTTGTCTTAGTTGTGAGGTTTCTTCAACAAAAAAAAACACAGATGAGGTCCAATTTTCGACCATTTTTGAACGACTGTCTCCATGCTAAAAAAGTTGGCATCAACATTACCCAAACAAAAGCACTGACTTGAGCTGTGAATGCAGTAAGTGCTTTTTTGTTGGGGTAGTGTTGCTGACCCTGGCATCCTCAGGACAACCATTCTAGATTGTGTGTTGAACAATACTGTAACATTACTGAGTCATTAGTATTTCCTTAACTTGAGCATTGACTTGTATGACAAATCAGTAAGTGCTACTTGTTGGGGCAGTTTTAATTGACAA
>NW_024650242.1:0-227 GCF_008729295.1 Plectropomus leopardus
AAAATTGTGTTAAAGTTTTGTCAGTATTTTTTTAAAGTGTATATATATCCTTTGAAACCTGAGCAAATTGGCTTGATGCAGGACATTTTGTGCCTTTCACAAGCACTAAAACCTTTGAAATAAGCAAATTTGTTTGATTCCTGTCTTGTGAAATAACTCATAAGTGATAAAGAAAAAAAATTTTCATTATTTGATTCTAATAATTATATTTAAAATGTACACACAAA
>NW_024650243.1:0-843 GCF_008729295.1 Plectropomus leopardus
AAACAGACGTTGAGTTGCTTAGTCATCTTTTATCATCAGACTATTAGACACGAATATTTCAAAACATAATTCAACCGGAAATTCAGGTGAATTTCACACCAATGTGCTTGCGTGCAAACACACAGACAAAAACAGGCTTAACTCACGTAGGGAGGAGTTCTGTCAGGTAAACAAGTGTCGACTAAACTGAGCTGTAACTAAGAAATGATGCAACCACTAAACCCCTGAGGAGCTGGAATCATGACTAACAGTTCATTAAAACACTTTAATGAACTGCTTTTTTAAAAGTGCTTGTATTGAAGTTTGACTGTGTTTAGAGTGGTTGGACATACTGCCAGATTCATGGAAGTGACACTTGATCTCTTATGGTGGTGAAATGAATTTTCAGTTTTTCGTGTGGTGTAATTAAACTTCACATTTTGAAGTGGCCTTTTATAATGACCACTGCAAGGCACACCTGTGTACTAACGACGCTGTTAATCAGCATCGTGATGTGCCACACCTGACGGGTGAACGGATTATATTGGAAAAAGAGGATTGCTCACAAACACAGATTTTTAACAAATTTGTGACAAAAATTGAGAGAAATATATCTAGTGAGTGAAAAAAAATAATCATAGATCTTCAACTTACACCTGTGAGGGTGTGAGGTAATTTTATGTTTTTTATTTGGTTGTTTTGTAGTCATTTTGTGTCTCTTTGTGGCTGTTTTGTGTCTCTGTAGTCTTTTTGTGTCTAGTTGTGACTGTTTTGTGTCCCTTTGTAGTGGTTTTGTCTCTCCTTGTGGCTGTTTTGCATCTCTGTAGTCATTTTGTTTCTCTTTATGACTGTTATGTGTCTCTT
>NW_024650244.1:0-592 GCF_008729295.1 Plectropomus leopardus
TATTAAAAAAAAAAAGATTGGATCTGTAGCGACGCCTCGTAGACAGCGTGTCACTTGAGCAGCCCTGAATCTTGTGTAACTTTGGGCCTTAATAAAATGTACATGGGTGAGGTATAAAAAAATTCAACCCCGCATACAGTTGTCATGAATGTTGAAATTAGCTATAGAAACCAACACTGTTTTTTTTTTGTTATTTTATTGGACCAGGTTGTGAACATGCAGAAAGAACATGTCTTTCTACTGTAAAGATGGACATTTCAACATGAGGGTCTATGAGGACCGATCTATTCTGCAGCCAGCCTACTGGCCATTAGAGGAACTGCAGTTTTTGGCACCTCTGCGTTGGCTTAATTTCTTGTCCTCTCAAATTCCCACTGAGATTATTCATAAATGTACAATGTACTCCTTCACTATACTGAGGAACAGAAGCATCAGTATGCAGCACTGACGTTACTCCTTCAGGTAGTACGCCAGTAGTCACTTATTTTCAGCTCTCTGACTGGCCATTATGTTATGGTTATATCGCTACCTGGTTTGTTTGGTTTGGATGAGATTTACAAGAGTGTGTGTGGACTAGAACTTATTTTATTTA
>NW_024650245.1:0-206 GCF_008729295.1 Plectropomus leopardus
GTATCTAGTGATGCCGTTCGGTCTCACTAATGCCCCGGCCGTTTTCCGGGCCCTCGTCAACGACGTCCTCGGAGACTACCTGAATGAGTTTGTGTTCGTGTATTTGGACGACATCCTGATTTTCTCTCGGTCCAGACAGGAACACATCCATCACGTCCAGTCGGTCCTGCAGCTTCTCCTCAAGAACTCTCTGTTCGTAAAGGCGG
>NW_024650246.1:0-233 GCF_008729295.1 Plectropomus leopardus
CTGCCATCATCCTGGCTAATGTGCGCTCTCTCCGCAATAAAACGGACAAGCTACAAGCTAACGTCAACCACATGCATGAATATAGAACTGCCTCTATTCTTGCCTTCACTGAAACGTGGCTGAATAAGAACGACGATGATAGCACGCTGCACATCGATGGCTTCGCCCCCCCTCTCAGACTCGACCGGGACAGTGAACGTACCGGTAAACAACATGGCGGTGGCGTGTGTCTC
>NW_024650247.1:0-255 GCF_008729295.1 Plectropomus leopardus
AAGACCCCTCAAGACTGGAGCAGCTCTCCAGTACTTGAGGGATAATGCCTTCACGCCGTCCGGCGGAAGCAGGCGCCTGGAAAGAGTTCCACAGATCCTGGTACTGCTAAGTGGTGGAAGGTCTTCTGACAGTGGTGATGCGCCAGCCTCTGCTCTCAAACAGCTGGGTGTCTTGATCTTTGCAATTGGAACCAGGGACTCTGATAGCAGCGAACTGCAGAAGATATCCCACGACCCCAATTATGCTCTATCTGT
>NW_024650248.1:0-1080 GCF_008729295.1 Plectropomus leopardus
TTGTATTTTTTATTTTATTTCATACCTAACTATTTAAATTATCTCTATATGAACTAATTGACACTTTTCTCTGCTGTGAGTCAGACTCTTTTAAAGATTAATGTTTGCAGTCTACAAATACTTGACAAATCTATCATAACCCTGCCAAGCTCTGATGGTGGCATTCGCCATCTCAGTTATTCACATTTCTACACCCGCTGGATTAAAACAGAGGCTCGGCTTTTTATTTATCCGTTGCCATGGTGAATCGTATTATCAGAGCTCGATGAAGGCTACTTTCATTCAGCACTCGAGCTTAACTTAGTGTGAACATACTCAGAATCGATTGAACAAACTCTGATCAGCTGCTCTGAACCTGAAAAATCAGAGTTCAAGGTTTGTTAAACACTCTTTCTGAAACACACGCCCGAGAAGTTCAATATCTGTGTACACTTGTGTGTGTTTCTTTGTATTCATGTGTACTTACAATACTCCAACAGGACACAGGTTCTGGGTCAGGTCTTGTGGTAGTGTCACTACTGGTACATTGTCATACTGGAGACACAAACATATGCAGAGCAGATGGTTAGATGAGCTGCAGTGTAACTTTGGTGTAATAACATTCACTTGTAAACTTTAGCTTTTAGACTTTGAATTATTGCCATTATATGCCGGAAAAAAATAAAATAAAATAAATTATGAAAGTTTGCCATTTATATAGAAAAGATGTCATCTAATGAATTATTTAGGGAACATTTTCATTTTCCCCTCAAATTTAATTAAATAAAAAATATAACTGATCACAGAAAAGTTCGTATTCTACCACGCGCTTTAAGCAAATAAAACCTCATTCTATTTTCAAAACAGTCACTTAACAGCTTCCATCTGCTGCCCACTTAACCCTAAAAAGTTACAAGAAAATTACCTCAAAATAAGCAAAAAAGTTAAAAAAAAAAAAAAAAAAGAAGACAATTACCTTAAGAAACTGCTAGAAATAAAATAAAATATTATTTTTCTGTAAAATAATTTTAAATAATTGTAAAGTATTTTTCATAAATTTCTTGCCAAGTTGCTCATTGCCTTTATCTCATGTTTTTAAAA
>NW_024650249.1:0-408 GCF_008729295.1 Plectropomus leopardus
TTAAAATCGTTACCAGATTTGGTGGTGTTGCCCTCCTTGTGGTCTTTCACAGTCTTAAGAAAGACATCAAACAGGCTGACCAGATCTGTGGGGCCGGCCATGTGCTCTGGGTGGAACTGAACACTGAAAAAAAGCATCGCAAAGAATTAAATCAGAGCATTAAATCCCCACATGTATTACCAAATCACTCCGTGTCAGCGACTACCGTTACCTGAACAGCGGTTTTGTGTTGTGCACGATGCCCTCGTTGGTGTGATCGTTGGCGTTGGTGAAGAGGATGTCCCAGTCCTTCGGCAGGGTGTCAGGGTCGACGGCGAACCCGTGGTTTTGACTGGCGATGAACAGCCGATCTTTCACCTTGTGGATGCACGGCTGGTTGTGGCCACGGTTACCGTATCTAAGAGACAA
>NW_024650250.1:0-510 GCF_008729295.1 Plectropomus leopardus
GGCAGGTTGGAGTGATACAGGATGCGAGACTGTCTCCATCTGTAGATCTTTACTGATATAATAACCACCAAACACGTGATGAAGAGGAAGGAAACTACAGCCAAAGCCAACACTAAGTAAAAAGTCAGGTTGTCGTTGTACTCCTTGTCCTGTGTAAAGTCAGTGAACTCAGACAGCACTTCAGGGAAGCTGTCCGCCACCGCCACGTTCACAATGACTGTAGCTGAACGAGAGGGCTGCCCGTTGTCCTCCACTATAACAGTCAGTCTTTGTTTCACAGCATCTTTATCAGTCACTTGACGGATAGTTCTGATTTCTCCATTCTGTAAGCCCACTTCAAACAGCGCCCTGTCTGTGGCTTTCTGCAGTTTATAGGAGAGCCAGGCATTCTGCCCAGAGTCCACATCAACAGCCACCACTTTAGTCACCAGATAGCCCACATCTGCTGAACGAGGCACCATCCCAGCCACCACAGAGCCACCAGTCTGGACTGGGTACAGCACCTGAGGA
>NW_024650251.1:0-219 GCF_008729295.1 Plectropomus leopardus
TTCGTGTATTTGGACGACATCCTGATTTTCTCTCGGTCCAGACAGGACACATCCATCACGTCCAGTCGGTCCTGCAGCTTCTCCTCAAGAACTCTCTGTTCGTAAAGGCGGAGAAGTGTCACTTCCACGCATCCTCTGTTTCTTTCCTGGGGTACATCGTGGGTCACAACCTCATGGAAATGGACCCTGACAAGGTCTCGGCGGTGACCTCCTGGCCCG
>NW_024650252.1:0-249 GCF_008729295.1 Plectropomus leopardus
ACTGGACATTATGAGTATCTAGTGATGCCGTTCGGTCTCACTAATGCCCCGGCCGTTTTCCAGGCCCTCGTCAACGACGTCCTCAGAGACTACCTGAATAAGTTTGTGTTCGTGTATTTGGACGACATCCTGATTTTCTCTCGGTCCAGACAGGAACACATCCATCACGTCCAGTCGGTCCTGCAGCTTCTCCCCAAGAACCCTCTGTTCGTAAAGGCGGAGAAGTGTCACTTCCACGCATCCTCTGTT
>NW_024650253.1:0-287 GCF_008729295.1 Plectropomus leopardus
CGTCAGCTAGAAGAAACCATCCCCCGCACTGCAGGGAATCAAGGCCTGACAGATTTTCACAGACTCACTTGCACAGAGTCAAACCCCTCACTCACTGCAGGTCACTCACTTCTCAGTGGCAGCAGTCTCCACTGTTCAACATTCAAAGTTAGGATCTGAGAATCATATGGGTGCTGGTCACTCCACCTCCTCAGTGTAGAGGAAATTACATATTTTTGTCAGCTTCATCAACTGAAGGCACATAAATCTAACAATATATCTATAACACCATGTGATTGCTTACTTAA
>NW_024650254.1:0-340 GCF_008729295.1 Plectropomus leopardus
AAATTAGCATCTCTGAAGCTTAATGTGGAATGGCCTATTGACCATCGACAACAACAAAGAAACCAACCCCCACACTGCAGAGAATCAAGGCCTGGCACAGAGCTGCACACGCTGACCCCTCACCCTCTCCAAGTCACTCATTTCTCAGAGGCAACCTTAAAGGCACATGGGTGCTGGACCCTCCACTCAGTCAATGTGGAGGATTGTTTAATGCTTACATCATAAACTAAAAACCCTTTAAGGAATTTGAAATTCTTCATATAAACCAAAACTGTGTTGAATAATAATAAGTCCCCCTGGTCACTGCAGCATGCACACAGAGAGATGGCAAATCATTTAA
>NW_024650255.1:0-224 GCF_008729295.1 Plectropomus leopardus
AATCCTCCACATTGACTGAGTGGAGTGTCCAGCACCCATGTGCCTTTGAGGTTGCCTCTGAGAAATGAGTGACTTGGAGAGGGTGAGGGGTCAGCGTGTGCAGCTCTGTGCCAGGCCTTGATCCTCTGCAGTGTGGGGGTTGGTTTCTTTGTTGTTGACGATGGTCAATAGGCCATTCCACATTAAGCTTCAGAGATGCTAATTTATATTAGCTAGAATGTTAC
>NW_024650256.1:0-242 GCF_008729295.1 Plectropomus leopardus
ATTTCAAATTCCTTAAAGGGTTTTTAGTTTATGATGTAAGCATTAAACAATCCTCCACATTGACTGAGTGGAGTGTCCGGCACCCATGTGCCTTTAAGGTTGCCTCTGAGAAATGAGTGACTTGGAGAGGGTGAGGGGTCAGCGTGTGCAGCTCTGTGCCAGGCCTTGATTCTCTGCAGTGTGGGGGTTGGTTTTTTTGTTGTTGACGATGGTCAATAGGCCATTCCACATTAAGCTTCAGA
>NW_024650257.1:0-410 GCF_008729295.1 Plectropomus leopardus
CAGGTTCCAAGTAAGTATTAGTTTTACTTTACAGGTTCCCGGTAAGTATTATTAGTAAATGTTTTTAAATCACAATGAATTTCAATTGCAATAAATGAACTTAATTTCTCCCATCCATCAGCTTTGGCTTTTTTATTGGCTTCATTATAGTTCTTGCCCTTCTTTGGCTACTGTTTGGTCTGTATATCTCCTGCCCTTTGTTTTGGCCGTGCTATTTCTTTGGCTTAAATTTAGTTCTCCCAATGAAAATTCCATCCATTGTAAGTTTTAAACATTTTTAATTCCAATTCCCATATCCCATGAACTAAGTTTGTCCTTTAGGGTTAGGGTTAAATTTTGTCCTGGGAAGGAGAGTTAGGGTTAGGCAAAGGGGGATAAGATTAGGTGTTAGGATGGAGATTAGGGTTAGG
>NW_024650258.1:0-224 GCF_008729295.1 Plectropomus leopardus
CCAATCTGTAAACTTTTAGGATGTTCTTCCCAATAATCCAGAGATGTTGTACCAGCTAAAATAAGCACTGTGTGTCACTTGCTTAACCCAGGACAGGGGACAGACCCATGTCTCAGGCAGTCAGAGGTGGATGTAACATTCTAGCTAATATAAATTAGCATCTCTGAAGCTTAATGTGGAATGGCCTATTGACCATCGTCAACAACAAAGAAACCAACCCCCAC
>NW_024650259.1:0-1039 GCF_008729295.1 Plectropomus leopardus
GTTTAATTATTACTTCTGTAAAATAACTAATAGGCAATTATTAAGATTATTGATGAGCATAGCCTTACAGGGCTGTTGTACAGTTTGTTACATTCAGCAACACATTGATTAACAGAGCGGGCTTAGATTACAGTTAACCCTTTGCAGTCCTTCTGTTGGCCTAAAGCATTCAACTTGACAACAATTTTCATTATTAATCTGCAAAATATTTTCTCTGTTAAGCGTTTGGTCTGTAACATTTTAAAAACTAGTCACAGCTTTCCATCACCTGTAATAACATCTTTAAATTTCAATTTTGGCTGTGAGATAGATAGATAGATAGATAGATAGATATCAAAATATTACCAGACCTGTTAATATTCACATTTGAAAAGCTGGAACCAGTGAATTATGACAATATTTGCTTTAAAATGTCATTTATCAATTGTTAAAAGGGTGGTCAATGAATTGTCTGTCATTCAACTAACTGATTAGTGTGCATATCCTTTTACTTCCAATGATGCAGATCATTTGTGATGCAGGTATTGATAAAGCTCTTCTCATATCTATCCCTAACCTATACTGGGTATCTTACCTGTCCCTGGCTGTGCAGGTGACCTGGCTGCATCACAGCTTGTGTTTGCTGGATAGGAGCAGCATGTACAGTGTTCACTCCTGCAGCAGCTATAAGTGGAGCTTCTCCCAGCGGGTTGCACCAGTCATATCCTCCAGTAACCTGACTGTTCACTGGCTGAGGGTGGATGTCAGATTCTTGCCCTGCAGGGACAACAGGAGGTGGAGGCGGAGATGAAGATGCTCCAAAGGGGCTCCATTCACCATATCCACTATCAGCCGGACTTTGCACTGGCTGAGGGTGGATGTTAGAGTCGTGCTCTGCGGGTGCACTGGAAGGTGAAGGTGGTGATGCAGATGCAGAATGAGATGGAGATGCTCCAAGGGGGTTGCACCCATCAATTCCACCATCATCAAGATTTTCCAGTGACTGAAGGAGGTAGTCAAAGTCCTCCCCTGCGCGCATTATAGCGTCCATTTTTGCAGT
>NW_024650260.1:0-218 GCF_008729295.1 Plectropomus leopardus
TGTGCCTTTAAGGTTGCCTCTGAGAAATGAGTGACTTGGAGAGGGTGTGGGGTCAGCGTGTGCAGCTCTGTGCCAGGCCTTGATTCTCTGCAGTGGGGGGGTTGGTTTCTTTGTTGTTGACGATGGTCAATAGGCCATTCCACATTAAGCTCCAGAGATGCTAATTTATATTAGCTAGAATGTTACATCCAACTCTGACTGCCTGAGACATGGGTCTG
>NW_024650261.1:0-250 GCF_008729295.1 Plectropomus leopardus
ATATGAAGAATTTCAAATTCCTTAAAGGGTTTTTAGTTTATGATGTAGGCATTAAACAATCCTCCACATTGACTGAGTGGAGTGTCCAGCACCCATGTGCCTTTAAGGTTGCCTCTGAGAAATGAGTGACTGGGAGAGGGTGAGGGGTCAGCGTGTGCAGCTCTGTGCCAGGCCTTGATTCTCTGCAGTGTGGGGGTTGGTTTCTTTGTTGTTGACGATGGTCAATAGGCCATTCCACATAAAGCTTCAG
>NW_024650262.1:0-294 GCF_008729295.1 Plectropomus leopardus
TTTTTTTTAATATATAATATTTAATTCCTGCCAATATATCCCCCTGAATCCTACACACTGGACATTTAAATTGAAAATGATTATAAAAACAGGTGGATAGAAACACTTTAGATCTAAGGAGTTTCATTTTTTGGGTATAAAATGGCTTGTGGATCAACCACGTGTGAGCAGCTTTTTTGCAGCAGATGCTGTCATGACTGTCTGAAGTCTGGCGTTGATGTGAAGAGCAGTGGTTTGATGCAGCGCAGCCCCTCCCTGACCTTTCCTCATCCCCTGCAGGCTGCAGCCCTGTGG
>NW_024650263.1:0-442 GCF_008729295.1 Plectropomus leopardus
TTTTTTTCTCTTAATAGATTTATTTTATGCACCAGGGTATTAAATTAACCCTTTGATACCAGAGCAAGTTTCTTTCAATAACATGGAAAGAAGGCGATGAGAAACTTTGCACGAAATGGCCCCAAAATAGCAAGAAATTAGTCAAAATTTACGAGAAAATTGTCTGAAAATATGCCCAAAAGGGAAAGTATTGAAAAAAAAAAAAAAATATTGGGTTCTTGACTTTCTCCAAATTTTTCCTGTTTCCTTTTACTAATATTTTCAGTTTTCTGCTCTGTTTTTTCTGTGTTTTTGAAAGAAATCAAACCAATTTTCAGAGGTTTCACAAATAAAATTGTGTTGATCCAGGTGTTAAAGGGTTACGGGCTGAATTTGATCCGTTGTCTCACATGTAGATGTTGACCGAAATATTCGTTGCTCGGGCAGGATTCAGCCTGTCAAA
>NW_024650264.1:0-201 GCF_008729295.1 Plectropomus leopardus
GTAAAAATGAATAGCTCACCTGACCATTCTGATCGATATCAGCATCATTTGCAGAAACAGTTTTTAAAACTACTCCTACTGGACTGTTTTCTTTCACATAGACATTGATGATGTTTTCTGTGAATAGTGGTTTGTTATCATTAACATCTGACATGTGCACATTAATAACGCTCGTGCTGGAGAGAGGTGGGCTGCCCTCAT
>NW_024650265.1:0-275 GCF_008729295.1 Plectropomus leopardus
ACCTAGAAAGTGTAGTCTTTTTATCAATGAATTTTCAGAGTTTTTAATAATTTTACACAATTCTTACAATATGATCATTTTAACCGGTGATTTTAACCTTCACGTAGACAACCTTTTAGACCCTGTTTCTAATGAGTTTTTAAATGTTCTTAATTGCATGGATTTTACCCAACACGTCTCAGAACCTACTCACAACAGAGGACACACCAGTGGACAAGCCATACGTGATGACCAGGTCCAGGGTGTGTCCTCTGTTGTGAGTAGGTTCTGAGACG
>NW_024650266.1:0-201 GCF_008729295.1 Plectropomus leopardus
TACATCTATCGAAGAGAGTACAGACAAGACAACCCCAAAGTGAAGCACTTATGAACACAATAATCATCAGTGTCTCCATTTGAGGTGATCTGGATGCTATTCCAATAACATCTATCTTCATCTACAGCATTTGTCGTGTTAACCCCTACAAAAGAAGTGCACTTACTGAATTCAAAGTCCAGTCCATCCTTGAGGTGGCCC
>NW_024650267.1:0-266 GCF_008729295.1 Plectropomus leopardus
ACCTAGAAAGTGTAGTCTTTTTATCAATGAATTTTCAGAGTTTTTAACAATTTTACACAATTCTTACAATATGATCATTTTAACCGGTGATTTTAACCTTCACGTAGACAACCTTTTAGACCCTGTTTCTAATGAGTTTTTAAATGTTCTTAATTGCATGGATTTTACCCAACACGTCTCAGAACCTACTCACAACAGAGGACACACCCTGGACCTGGTCATCACGTATGGCTTGTCCACTGGTGTGTCCTCTGTTGTCGACCTAG
>NW_024650268.1:0-454 GCF_008729295.1 Plectropomus leopardus
TTCCTCTCAAATCAAATAATTAACTTTTTTCATTTATTTATTATTTATTATTTATTATTTAGGGCTATAGGGAAACAAGAGCAGCGAGTGTTTCAAGTTGCGGGTGTTGCGGAGAAGAAAGATAATAAAAAATAGTATAATGTAGTTGCTAGTATAGGTGCTGCAGAAAAAAGGCTTGAAACCAAACTGTTTGGTCCCGGACGGGTTGTAAACAGTTGTTTTATCGAAGCTTTGGCTGGAAATGGCTTCCTTTGGGTACTGCGCCCGGTTAGATTTAGTGAAATCAAAACATAAGCTAGGAGAGGCTCAGATTGATTTACTTTTTCTATCAAAAACATTGATACATGCAGTTTTAAATCCTTGAAACCTAGACCAACATCACTTTTCTCTTGCAGCATCCAGATGCCTCACAACTATTTAAACATTTGAAGAAAACTCAATTAATTTCTCTTAA
>NW_024650269.1:0-373 GCF_008729295.1 Plectropomus leopardus
AAGGCACATGGGTGCTGGACACTCCACTCAGTCAATGTGGAGGATTGGTTAATGCTTACATCATAAACTAAAAACCCTTTAAGGAATTTGAAATTCTTCATATAAACCAAAACTGTGTTGAATAATAATAAGTCCCTCTGGTCACTGCAGCATGCACACAGAAAGATGGCAAATCATTTAATCCAATACAAAATGAGTAGTCAGCCTCTGTTAAAGACACAATCCATAAATGTGCTGGTAATTTTGCATGCCAGTACACCCATTTAAAAACTCTCAGTTCCCTCTCCTACAACAGAAGACTTTAAAGGTCGTACACAGCAGACAATCCAATCCAAATCTCTCAGCGTTATTTTTTTATTTTACTTGAAAGTGA
>NW_024650270.1:0-1434 GCF_008729295.1 Plectropomus leopardus
TCATGAAATTGATTGTTAGTGATAAAGAGATTATGAAAGAAGGGGGAAAGCATTTTATTGACAAGCCATGCTCAAAAGCTGTTAATTTGGTCAATATTTAGTTCTTAGTTAGTTAGACTTCTTGGACCAGAGAAGGCAATGATTCTCACCGCTCATGTTTTCAACTGGAAAATAGGTTGCAGTTTAGTTTGGTGAGTTATGGCCCAGGTTGATAATGACAATTATACATATAGTATTTCACTCGTTTTTTTCCCAAAACATTTTTCCCTAGCTTTTGTGAAATGATTTTGTTAATCTTTTAATTTCTTGCAAATTGAGGGACATTTCTTGCCAAGCTGCTCATATCCTTTTTTCCATGTTTTTGACATAAATTTCACCAAGTTGCTCAGAGTTCTCAGTTTGAAATATTAGTGAAAGGCGTCAAACAGCAGCATAAGAAAAGTGAAGAAGTGAAGAAGTAAAGAAAAATCCACCAATGCTTACTTAATTTATTAATAATCATTAAATGTTGTTTACAGCGTCTGCGGTAATTGAAAGCCAGTTGCATTCATTGTGTCCTCTGACGTTCAGGGGCAGCAAATAAACGAAGCAGCTTGTGACCTGACCAGGGAGGTGGCCGATGAGGGTGATGCTCTGGTTGCAGGAGGAGCTTACCTCAGCTGCAAGAGCGAGACTGAAGTCAAAGCCCTCTTAAGGTAAACAGACGGACGTCTTTGTCCAGAAAAATGTGGACTTCTTGATTGCGGAGGTATGTGGTGAACAGTAAAAATGCATTCGCTCATGTTTATCAAACAGTTTGTAATTCAGGTTTTCTGTCACAAATTCCAAGTCTCCATCATCAGGTTTAAGAGTCACTAAAGACTTAATGCAGCTGTTCACAGGCAGAGATCCTCATTAACAAACTGAACTTTTACATTTTAAAATCAGCATTCTGTCCCTTTTAAAATCCAAAGAACGACCCCTCTATTGCTGAAACCCCACAGGAAACTGAGGTACAATCTTTCCCGAGGATATGGTGACCTTGATGGAAATTATTTATTTTTTTTTTTTAAAAAACCTTGCCACTTATGATGATGAGCAGTGATAACGTTTTGTGACTCCTCTCTGTAGGAGCTCAGATCGTGGGTGTATACTGCCACTTTGACCCAGAGACCTGTGTGAAGACCGCAAAGATGATGAAGGAGGGAGCCGGGCTGAAGGCTCACTACATGACCCAGCCGATGGCTTACCGCACTCCTGAGTGTGGCAGCGGCCATAATATCATCGCACTGCCCGAGTTCCCTTTCAGTAAGTATTCATATTCATCACCGGCCCGTGGGCTGAATTAACAAAAGAAATGAAGTGAATCACACTGGGAATTGTTTTTGTACTTTAAGGATACATAATGTGCTAGAGTCCATAAACAGCATCAAATTAGAGATTGTTTATCAAAAA
>NW_024650271.1:0-236 GCF_008729295.1 Plectropomus leopardus
AAGAAATAAGTAAAAGGTGACAGAAGATTACATGAAAATTAGGTATGTATGTTTCGTGCAGAGCAAAAACATACAATGCCTTTGCAGAAAAAAGAGCATATGTCAAAAACGAAATATTTTACAATGTTCAAATACCTTAGGGGGAATTAATATATATTTATTCATGTTTTTATTTTTAAAAATCATTTGGATCAATATGTTTTGTGCTTTTATTTTTAAAAATCGGATGAAAAAAA
>NW_024650272.1:0-270 GCF_008729295.1 Plectropomus leopardus
GCCAAGCTCATCACGTTCAGCATGTTGATCTTCTGTGCAGTATGGGTGGCCTTTGTCCCTGCTTATGTCAGTTCACCAGGTAAATATGCAGATGCAGTGGAGGTATTTGCCATCCTGGCCTCAAGCTCTGGCCTTTTGTTGTCACTGTTTGGACCCAAATGTTACATAATTTTGCTGAGACCAGAGAGGAACACAAAGAAAGCAATCATGGGTCGGGGCATTAAGTCCTAGAACCTGCATTTAGTTTCATAAAACGATGCAACAGCATTC
>NW_024650273.1:0-225 GCF_008729295.1 Plectropomus leopardus
ATGACAAAGCCGACTTCGCTCTGAGTCACGGTCATTCACCCTCTCCTTAACAACATGAGACCCGCTGTGTCGTGCTTGCAGAGACGAACCGGGAATGGGCAACAAAACCAAATCTTTGTCCCCAGGACTGAAACTGTGACTTTTCACATCTGCATCATACCAGGACTTCATTTTCGCTTGTGCAGCGGACATGTTCTGCTTAGCCAACTCACAGACACGATGAAG
>NW_024650274.1:0-220 GCF_008729295.1 Plectropomus leopardus
CATCTATCTTCATCTACAGCATTTGTCGTGTTAACCCCTACAAAAAAAGTGCACTTACTGAATTCAAAGTCCAGTCCATCCTTGAGGTGGCCCAAAATAAGAGATTTGTAGTGTACGCTTCTTTTTTCATGAGGTTCTTCATAGTTTAGATGTTTCTCTCTGGTGTTGTCTGGGTGAGGTCTCCTGCAGAAGCTAAAGTGATGTCACTTGCACAAATTTG
>NW_024650275.1:0-360 GCF_008729295.1 Plectropomus leopardus
CTGCACTTTTTCAGTGATACATCTATCGAAGAGAGTACAGACAAGACAACCCCAAAGTGAAGCACTTATGAACACAATAATCATCAGTGTCTCCATTTGAGGTAATCTGGATGCTATTCCAATAACATCTATCTTCATCTACAGCATTTGTCGTGTTAACCCCTACAAAAAAAGTGCACTTACTGAATCCAAAGTCCAGTCCATCCTTGAGGTGGCCCAAAATAAGAGATTTGTAGTGTACGCTTCTTTTTTCATGAGGTTCTTCATAGTTTAGATGTTTCTCTCTGGTGTTGTCTGCGTGAGGTCTCCTGCCGAAGCTAAAGTGATGTCACTTGCACAAATTTGGCTGTCTTAAATACC
>NW_024650276.1:0-379 GCF_008729295.1 Plectropomus leopardus
TGGATACAGCACGGTGGCAGCCCCCCTCACGGCTCTCACCTCCTCCAAGGTTCAGTTCCGCTGGTCTCCTGCCGCCGCCGGCGCCTTCCGTCACCTCAAGGAACGCTTCTGCTCTGCCCCCATACTCCTCATTCCTGACCCAGACAGCCAGTTCGTGGTGGAGGTCGACGCCTCGGATGTGGGGGTAGGAGCTGTCCTTTCCCAACGTTCGGCTGTGGATGAGAAGTTGCACCCATGTGCCTTCTTCTCTCGGCGGCTGTCACCAGCGGAGAGGAACTACGACATTGGCAATCGGGAGTTACTGGCGGTAAAGTTGGCATTGGAGGAGTGGTGCCATTGGCTGGAGGGCACCAAGATTCCCTTCCTGGTCTGGACGGAT
>NW_024650277.1:0-500 GCF_008729295.1 Plectropomus leopardus
AACGACCCTGCTTTTGTTCTGGCCCTCACTCTTACCTGTGCTGACATACCCCAAATGATACACAGGAGACAAATAATTGCATTAGCAACACCACACTTTACTAAGACAGACATATTTAAAAAGTACAGTCACAATATATGTTGCCATTGTGCAGTGTACATAGGCCATATATACAATATGTACAGGTGGTGCAGTATTCATGCAGAGCACTGTAGACTGAATATAGTATATATAAAAACAGGCAGTGTATTAGCAGTAACATTGTTAAAATAGAATCAATATGGATATCCATTATGAACAGCATAGACAGATGATTTAAGTATGTGACCTGTACATATGTGTATTAACAGTAACATTGTAAGAGCAGTAAAAGTGTACGACAGCAAGAGCAGCAGAATGTGGCTTTGTATAATTGTAATTACAGTATTTACATTGTATACTTAGAGAATGCAGGCAGGTGAAGAGCAGGCCACTTTGCATAGAGGCAGAGGGAAAAGTCC
>NW_024650278.1:0-233 GCF_008729295.1 Plectropomus leopardus
ACCCCAGGAAACGTTGCAACTGTTTGCGTGTGTCCGGAACGGGCCAGGAGGTCACCGCCGAGACCTTGTCAGGGTCCATTTCCATGCGGTTGTGACCCACGATGTACCCCAGGAAAGAAGCAGAGGATGCGTGGAAGTGACACTTCTCCGCCTTTACGAACAGAGAGTTCTTGAGGAGAAGCTGCGGGACCGACTGGACGTGATGGATGTGTTCCTGTCTGGACCGAGAGAAA
>NW_024650279.1:0-216 GCF_008729295.1 Plectropomus leopardus
CCATGACGATGAACAGGAACCCGCGGAGCGCCTCCCTCTAGTCGCTGGTCCCTCCTCCTTGCCTGAATTCGCCTGTCCAGCCTGGTTGTCAGTTCAATGAGGCCATCCAGAGAGTGGGGAAGATCAAACGAAATCAGCTCATCCTTTATGTAAGGAGCTAACCCGTTGTGGAATGCGTCACATTGGGCCGCCGAATTCCAGTCACTCTGCCGGGCT
>NW_024650280.1:0-274 GCF_008729295.1 Plectropomus leopardus
GAGCAGCGACTAGAGGGAGGCGCTCCGCGGGTTCCTGTTCATCGTCACGGTCCTTCTGCAACCGCCAGCAGTTCCCCAAACTCAGCTCCTGGTGGTACGGAGCCCATGCAGGTGGGTCGCACCAGGTTATCTCCAGAGGAGCGAGAGAGGCGACGTCGGGCTAATCTCTGCCTTTACTGTGGTTAGGCCGGCCATTTCATCTCCGGCTGTCCGGTAAAAGGGCAGGCTCAGCGGTAGAAGGGGGCATCCTGCTGAGCCGTTCACAGAACTCTGC
>NW_024650281.1:0-2485 GCF_008729295.1 Plectropomus leopardus
ACACAGACACACACACACAGACACACACACAGACACACACACACAGATGAGGCTAACAGTTTCCCTTCACTTCCAGTGTTTGTGCTAAGCTAAGCTAAGCCTCACCAGTTGTCCTCCTTGTGTGCCTGGAAGGCTCTGAGGAAGGACGTGTCGGTTAAGGATCCGTCGCTGATGATTGGTCGTCGTTGTTGTCGTTCTTTGTCCCTGCGCTCGCTTTCTACACGCAACATTTTGGCTATTTTTTTTTTTTTTTTTTTTTTTAATTTTGGGTTTTTTTTTCCTTGGAACTTTTTTGCCATTTTTTTTTACAAAACACATTTTGGTTCTTTTTCTTCAAAACTTTTGGTGATTTTTTTCCTCAAAATATTTCAGAGGTTTTTTTTTTTTGTTAAATAAAAACATTTTTTTATTTCACATTTGTTCATTTTTGACTGCAGGAGATTTTTAGGGAAAACATTTAGCATTTTTTTTTTCTCGTGTGTGTGTGTCTGTGTGTGTGTGTGTGTGTGTGTGTGTGTGTGTGTGTGTGTGTGTGTGTGTGATGTCATCATGAAGGATATTGAACGACGAGCGTCTGAAACTTGTACGCCTCCACAAAGTCGTGATTGGCCACCGCGTACGTACACCTGGAAGACACACACGCACACACGTTGCTATGGTTACCTGCACATTCTGATGCAGAGTAGCAGGTGTGCTCTGATTGGCCGTCCTACCTGAGGTGGGCGGCGACCATCTCGTCATACGGCGGCTCCAGAAGCTGCTGACATTTCTCCTCTGGACTGGCCAGCTGTGACACACACACACACACACACACACACACACACACACACACACACACTGTGAGGTTGTCTCCTAGCAACAGTATGTAGATGAGTGGGTGAGTGGGCGGGGCTTTACCTGGAGGCGCGGGTTGGCGACATGCGGGTGTTTGAAGGAGAGCAGCTCGGCACAGAACGAGCCCTCGCGGTTATCGATGGCCTCGTAAACCTGCAACACCAACGAAGAAGACACGTTTACGTTAACACAGCTATGATATCACGGCCATGATGTCACAGCTATGACATCACGGCGCTGACGTCACGGCGCTGCTGCTCACCTGCTGCAGGTACTGGTTGATGGTGATGTGAGCCATGACGCTGCAGCTCTTCACTCAGCAGATTTTTGTTTGCTTTAAAAAAAAAAAGAAAATAAAGGTAATTTTTTTGTTGAAAAAATACTTCCAGACAAAAAAAAAAAAAAACCCTTTAAAAAGACATTTCAGCATTTTTTTTTTAACAAAAAAATTAACTTTTTTCTTAACTTATTTTTAGGATTTTTTTCAAAGAAAAGATTTAGATTTTTTTTCTTTGATAGTTTTTGGCAAATTCTTTACCTTTAAAGAAAGAAAAGGTTGGTCCCTTTTTGGGAAAACGTTTCGACTTTTTTTTTTTAAATTGAAGTTTTTAAAGAAAACATTTTGACTTTTTTTTCTCTAGAAATTCTTCGGGATTTGCTTAGGACAAGACAAGACCAGACAAGACCAGACAAGACAAGACAAGACAAGACAAGACAAGATAATTCAGTGTCACAGCAGCTGTGAGGCAGAAATGCAGCAAAACAACAGTAAGAAATAATTACTAATATAATACATTATTAAACAATAAAAAAAGAGGTGCAAAACGTAAAATTACAACGTGCCAACTCAAACGATCTAGAAAAAAATAAAACATAAAAAATCACATACACACACACGCACACACACATACACACACACATACACACACACATATAGAGAGAGACTTTGCTTCCTTTCCAAAAATGTTTTTAAAAAGGCCACAATTTAGCCCCCCCCCATAAATAACGAACAGTCCCTAAATAACTGGTGTCAGTCAACAAAAGCCGAAAGTGTTTTTTCTCATTTTTTTCAAATTGAAACATAAAAAAAATTAACACTTTAAAAACTGCTTTTACATGAAATCTCACAGATGATCTGAACATAATAACACGCGACGAATATTCAGAGAATTTTACTATTATTGTCGTTTTTATTTTTGTTTTCATTATTGTTGTTTTTATTGTTATTGTTGTTGTTGTCATTCATCCGTCACACAGGTATCAGACATGTTTCTGCTTCATATCCAGTTAATCGATTAACCGTCTGAGCGCACAGTTTCGATGTTAAACTGATCACAGATCCGTTTTCATTGATCAGTTTCTCACAGCTGCAGCGTCAGATTAACCCGTTAATGTTCCGCCTCGCGGTCACGAGCTGCCGGTAAACGTCTCCTCCCGGACGTCAGAAACTCTCGCGATAACGCGATAAATTAGAAACAAAACATAAGACGAACCTTTGAAGCGAAGTTTGAGTCCAGAAACTGATATCCGCCTCACACGTTAGCTGCTAATGCTAACACCACAACTTCCGGGGCGCGGAGGTCTGCTTCCGTTTATCCTTCACAATAAGACGATATGCATATCAAAATAAAAGTCTCGATAGATAAAAATA
>NW_024650282.1:0-262 GCF_008729295.1 Plectropomus leopardus
TGGGGAAGATCAAACGAAATCAGCTCATCCTTTATGTAAGGAGCTGATTTCGTTTGATCTTCCCCACTCCCTGGATGGCCTCATTGAACTGACAACCAGGCTGGACAGGCGAATTCAGGCAAGGAGGAGGGAGCAGCGACTAGAGGGAGGCGCTCCGCGGGTTCCTGTTCATCGTCATGGTCCTTCTGCAACCGCCAGCAGTTCCCCAAACTCACCTCCTGGTGGTACGGAGCCCATGCAGGTGGGTCGCACCAGGTTATCT
>NW_024650283.1:0-233 GCF_008729295.1 Plectropomus leopardus
GTGACGCATTCCTCAACGGGTTAGCTCCTTACATAAAGGATGAGCTGATTTCGTTTGATCTTCCCCACTCCCTGGATGGCCTCATTGAACTGACAACCAGGCTGGACAGGCGAATTCAGGCAAGGAGGAGGGAGCAGCGACTAGAGGGAGGCGCTCCGCGGGTTCCTGTTCATCGTCATGGTCCTCCTGCAACCGCCAGCAGTTCCCCAAACTCAGCTCCTGGTGGTACGGAG
>NW_024650284.1:0-227 GCF_008729295.1 Plectropomus leopardus
TAAAGTCTCCACAACCTCCCAGTTTAAAAACCTGAGGTGATGCCAGTTTTGGCCTCTGTCAGTCACATCCCCAAACTCTCAGTGTACAGGCGCCACAGAGACACAGACCATCTCTCTGCCGTCCCCTGTAGCTCTGGCTTCATTCAGTGAACCTGCATTTTCTCACTCACTTCCTGGCTTGCGGCTAACTGAATAACCCGTGGCTGTAACGTGCTGAATTGCAGTCG
>NW_024650285.1:0-482 GCF_008729295.1 Plectropomus leopardus
TTTTCCTTAAAAAACATTTTGGTGATTTTTAAAGAAAATAAAATTCTTTCAAAGACATGTTTCCTATAAAAATCATAAAATTTAGACCATTTATTATTATTACAGCAGGAAACTGTAAAAACAGAAATTATCATTAGATTTTTACATTTCTGATTGTCCTTCAACACATCACATGTCTATTTTTCAAAAAATTTTCCAGGCCTGGAAAATGCTCTTTGCAAACAATATTTGACTTTTCCAGGTTTTTCATGACCGTGCGAACTTTGATATTATTGCTGTATCACTTTTTAATGTGAAATAGCTGCAACTAAGAATTATTTTAGTTACGAATTTATCTGTTGATTATTTTTTATAATTAACTGATAAATTGTTTCGTCCCTGAAATGTCAGAGAAGAAATTAAAATCATTACAGTATCCTCAGATTGCTTGTTTTGTCTAAATTCGAGTCCAAACATCAAAGATCTTCAGTTCACAATGACGC
>NW_024650286.1:0-213 GCF_008729295.1 Plectropomus leopardus
ATGCATGCAGTTTTTTTAAACATGAGGTAACCCGCTAAATATGAACTATTGGCTTCATTCCCACTGCCATTGAACTCACCTCCGGAGAGCGAGTCAGCTTTTCTGTCAGCTAGTGTGTTGTTTTGTTTATAGTGTGTCCGTGCGACATCACGGACAGGCAGGAGACCAGGTCAACAGCAGACAGCAGCAGGTCTTTAAAAACTTTTCAGTGCT
>NW_024650287.1:0-213 GCF_008729295.1 Plectropomus leopardus
ATGCATGCAGTTTTTTTAAACATGAGGTAACCCGCTAAATATGAACTTTTGGCTTCATTCCCACTGCCATTGAACTCACCTCCGGAGAGCGAGTCAGCCTTTCTGTCAGCTAGTGTGTTGTTTTGTTTATAGTGTGTCCGTGCGACATCACGGACAGGCAGGAGATCAGGTCAACAGCAGACAGCAGCAGGTCTTTAAAAACTTTTCAGTGCT
>NW_024650288.1:0-385 GCF_008729295.1 Plectropomus leopardus
GCTTTTGCGCTTTTGTGCAGTCACGGGCCCTCGGTTCCTTTCTGAGAGGCAGTAAGCGCTTGCCAAGGTGAGCTAACGCTGAGGGCAGGGGAGTCTGAGATTCGGTGTCTTGGGAGCCGTCAGCCAGAGTGCTGCGTCTGGGAATGGGGGCCCTTTCTCCCAGCCTCCCGCTTCATACTTACCTGGCAGGGGCGATACCGTGATCAAGAAGGTGGTTCACCCTGGGCGAGGCTCAGCCATTGCACTCCGGCTCTGTTGACCCCAGCGAATTCCCCAAATGTGGGAATCTCGACTGCATAATTTCTGCTAGTGGGGGACTGCGTCCGCGCTCCCCCCCGACCGTCATGTTGAATGAAGCCGGCCGCGGCCCGCCGCCGCGTGCTGA
>NW_024650289.1:0-418 GCF_008729295.1 Plectropomus leopardus
TGCATATTCTGTGTCAGGCTCGACTCTTTTCTTTTTCTTTTTTTGAATCTGTCGATTTCATGTGTAAATATGATGTATTTGATTATATATTTGCATCACATGAGCAGCTATCTTCACAAAATCATTACAGTTGTGATCTATGCATAGGCATGTATGTCCCTTATGATATGACTGTTGTATTCATGTTTGCATTTTTGTTTGTTCTTTATTTGTTTATTTAATTTCTTTTTTTTTTTTTCATTATAAAGCCTAATTTTGTATTATTGTCAGTGGCTGTGTGACCATGCTTGGACAGTAACAACATCACTTTGGTTTTGATTTGAAAGATGTCACAAATTAATATTTCAAATTCCATTAATTTGAATAGACATAAACGCACAGGCAGCCTTCATTTGTAATTTATTTTTAATTCAGTCAA
>NW_024650290.1:0-277 GCF_008729295.1 Plectropomus leopardus
AAAGACCTGCACCGATCACTCCAGTCACAGACCTGCACCGAACACTCGAGTCAAAGACCTGCACCGAACACTCGAGTCAAAGACCTGCACCGAACACTCCAGTCACAGACCTGCACCGAACACTCGAGTCAAAGACCTGCACCGAACACTCGAGTCAAAGACCTGCACCGAACACTCCAGTCACAGAACTGCACCGATCACTCCAGTCACAGACCTGCACCGAACACTCGAGTCAAAGACCTGCACCGAACACACGAGTCACAGACCTGCACCGAAC
>NW_024650291.1:0-225 GCF_008729295.1 Plectropomus leopardus
TCAGGCAAGGAGGAGGGAGCAGCGACTAGAGGGAGGCGCTCCGCGGGATCCTGTTCATCGTCATGGTCCTTCTGCAACCGCCAGCAGTTCCCCAAACTCAGCTCCTGGTGGTACGGAGCCCATGCAGGTGGGTCGCACCAGGTTATCTCCAGAGGAGCGAGAGAGGCGACGTCGGGCAAATCTCTGCCTTTACTGTGGTCAGGCCGGCCATTTCATCTCCGGCTG
>NW_024650292.1:0-1286 GCF_008729295.1 Plectropomus leopardus
TATTGTTCAAGCCAGAGAAGAACACCAAGAAACATTTGATGAACAAATAGCAACACTGACCCACAACTGATCCTGTATATGTGCTCTAATATAGGATTGTCTGATTTTACAAATGTTCCTTTATTAGGCGTGAAAATATAAATTAAGATAAATAAATAAGTCAGTCCATGGTTCTGATTTCTGTCTCAACACTTTTACAAAGTAATTGCTTTTGCACAAATACATATACTGTATCTGTTATCGTTTTCATTGGGATTAAACAACACAAACAACAAGTCAATGTTTCCATTTGTTGGACTAATTGTAGTAAAGGTAGGACAAAATTAGTAAGATATCTGGTGTTCACAATGATAACTTTACAAAATGAGAAACAAGCATGGGTTCTTGGTGTAGATTACTGTATATTGTACATAGCTCAAAAGTAAAACTTGAACAAGAGTCAAACACCACTGGGTGAGATTATACTCTCTCTGACGCACAGGGAGCTGATGTAATGTGGAAGATGGAGGGAAGCTTTTGTCTGAAATCTATATAAACCAGTAATAACACGCAGTAAGATCACATGCAGAGAGCTGAGGGATGGAGAGCTCAGTTCTCTTTATCGGCCTGATCCTTTCTCTGGGTTTGTGTGGTTTTGGGGATGGTATAAAACAAAGGGCTGTGATTACAGAGGATAGGACTGATGCTTCTTCTATGAAATGTCGGCTCCAGGGTAGCACTCGTCTACCTGCCTTCTCAATGGATGGTGACTATATTATTGGGGGTGTTTTCTCTTTACATGACTACATGCATACAGTAAAGCACAACTACACCACAATGCCTGAGCAAATACGATGCAAAGGGAGGTGAGTACGCAAAGGAAGTGGGAGATAAGATGATGTTAGACTGTGTAGGGATTGAAATGTTTTGATTTGTATGATTCCATGCTTTCACACAGTCCAAATCCAGTTTTTTGATAAACAATTGCAGGTATTAACAAACAATGTTTTTTTTTACTTAAAGTATAAATGTGCAATATCTATATGTTAATAGGATATATGAATATAAATGGGATGTTAATCCATCCTTTACAATTCCTATGAATTTTCGCCTGATATCCAACCCCGTGTTTCGATCTTTGTTGTTCAGGCAACTCTTCAGGCCTATTTTTGTTTTAAAGATGCACTTGTAACTATCAGTTATAACACATAACTATGACTTGCAATTTTCCTTTACAATGTTTTTTTTTTTTTTCTTTTCAATTGTGACTTGGACATTTGAAAAGTGACATGACTGTCTGTGTGCAG
>NW_024650293.1:0-275 GCF_008729295.1 Plectropomus leopardus
TTCTTCCTAACCCTGAGTAATTTATGTCTGTTTATGGGTTTTTTCCTTTAATTTTGGATGTTGTCAAATAGGCCTTACGTTTAATTTTGAATGGCATTAAAATGTATTAAAAAAGCCTGAAATTTCACTTGTCTTAAGCTGTAGGAACTCTTGAGTAACAGAATAGGCCCATTAGATTTACATTTAGCATAAATTTATATAATGTTAAGCTATATATTTCTTTATTTCGCATCAACCTATACATTCTTAACTTTTTAAGTGTAATACTTATATTT
>NW_024650294.1:0-302 GCF_008729295.1 Plectropomus leopardus
TTATGATTATGCATTTTAATTATGTATTATAATTTTATTAATATTACATTCATTTTTTTGGTTCATTTCAGGCAATTTCCTGTTGTTTTTTTTATGATTTCAGGTAATTTTCTTGTAACTCTCTACCCATTTTTTGCTGATTTTTTTTGGTGTTTGTTGTTAAGTTGCTCATTGCCTGTTTTGTTTTTTTTTAAAAAAAAAAAAAAGTTTTTTTGCTCAGGTTTCTAAGGGTTAATTCCATATTTCTATGTATTCTTTTTTTTTAATTATTTTGCAGATTCCATACACTGTATGAAATGCCC
>NW_024650295.1:0-703 GCF_008729295.1 Plectropomus leopardus
GTATAAATAACAAATCAGGGCCGTATAGTGAGACTTCTGGGTAGCATCTGTTCACTCCCTCCCATCATCAGCACTGCTGTTGACGGTCAAACCTGCGAGAGCAACACTGAACCCCGAGAAGAGAAAAAAACACCCAGCGATGCAGGGAGGGAGGGAGAGGGCAAAAGAGGGTGAGACAACAAAAGGAGAGAGGGATGGAGGGCCGAGGACGGAGCGCTGTCCATAGGTGGATCAGTTAACACAAAGACAACATTTTGAGGGGGGGGATTACACACGTTGTGTTGCTTCGTACTGCACAAACTCGCGTGTTTTAAAGGAGCTTTCACTTGTGCTTTTTGTCTGCAGTGAAAGGGAGAAACGGCTGCACAAAAGGGGGTATTTAGGTTTTTTTTCTCTCCAACATCTGTTTGGAATGCTGGAAAGCCCCAAGGGAAACCGACAGGGCACAGGTTAAAAAAAGTCATTGTATGAGTCTGTTATCTGGACAAAGGATATTACAAAAACCTGAATTCTGACACTTTTAATCTTTTTTTGTGTGTCATTTCTATTAAATATTGTGGCTGAAACATTAACACACAGGTAAACCAGGTGGTTTATTACAGTTGCTATCAATAAATTGCTTTAGTTTGGCTTTTAATTGAACTTTACCTATTTATTTATTTACCATTTATTTATACATTTAATCTGTTTTGCTGTTTACTAG
>NW_024650296.1:0-987 GCF_008729295.1 Plectropomus leopardus
TCATAATTTAACATTCCTTTAACAGTAATTTCACCAGTGGAAGGATTTAGATGAAATGTTTCTTGTGTTTTCTCTGACGTATATAAACTGTATGAGTACGTTACATCAGAATTTGATCCCTCATCTAAATCGGTTGCATTGAGATGAATTACAACGCTTCCAATAGGAGAATTTTCTGTTATTTGAACATTGTACATTGGTTTGTCGAATGTGGGTGCATTATCGTTTGTGTCTAAAACATGAACAATTACACTCGCAGTGCCAGAGCGAGCAGGCGTGCCTCCATCTACAGCTGTTAATATTAAATTATGAACAGCCTGCTGCTCCCGATCTAAAGCCTTTTTCAATATCAAATCGGCAAATTTAGACCCATCTCTTCCAGTCTGAACTTCAATTGTAAAATGTTCACTTTCACTCAGATGGTACGTTTTTACTGAATTGCTTCCAACATCAGGATCAACGGCATTGCTCAATGAGAATCTTTCCCCAGCAGGCGTTGCTTCAGATATATCCAAATGTATGGCGTCTCTTCGGAAATGTGGGGCGTTGTCATTTATATCCAAAATTTCTACTTCTATATTAAATATTCGCAAAGGATTTTCAAGTATAACTTCCATTTTCAGATAGCAAGAGGATTTTGTGTTGCAGATGTATTCCCTATCAATCTTCTCCACAACATAGAGTTCACCAGTCTCTTTGTTCACATCCACATGTTTTTTATTGGCGATGAGGTCAAGACGCATCTTCCTCTGACTCAGTGTTTTGACATCCAAGCTTAGATCGCTGGCAAGGTTGGCAACGACTGATCCTTCTTTCATCTCCTCTGGTATAGAATAATGAGTCACTGAAGAAGTTCCATGATTTACAAAGAAAAATAGAATCACAAGCGCGACGTACCTTTTCCGTGACTGCATTGTTAGATCGGAGCCCATTATTGTCTTACTGCTCACCGCACACAGCGCGCTAGTCCTTATAAACAATTCATGC
>NW_024650297.1:0-402 GCF_008729295.1 Plectropomus leopardus
ACTGTAACACCGGTTCATCTATTAACTATTAATAACCAGTAGTAACGGCAGAAAATGCAGTCAAATTTGCACTTAACTTAACAAAATATCCTGCTTGATTTTGTAATAACATTAGAAAAGAACTGTACTGTAAACTAATGCTTCATCTGGTATCTGACCCTATGACAGCGGATTAGGGCCATGTTACAAAAAAAACTAAGTAAGTGTTAGATTTCGAGAATTACTTCATAATATTATGAGAATAAAGCTGTAATTTTGAGAATAATGTAGTAATATTATGAGAATAAAGTCTCAATATAATGAGAATAAAGTCAGAATATTATGAGAAAAACAATCGTAATCTCATGAGAATAAACTCGTAATACTGCGAAAATAAAGTTGTAATTATAAGAGAAAAAACTT
>NW_024650298.1:0-299 GCF_008729295.1 Plectropomus leopardus
GGGGAATGTCGGCACAGGTAAAAGTGAGGGCCAGAACAAAAGCAGGGCCCTTACAGGAACGTGGCTATGGCAGCTGCCGATGCTGTGAATGAAGCTGTAGCCCAGGACCTGTAGATGTGATTTAAGGTATAATAAGCCATATTCAAAGTCCCTCAGTAGGGGATGGTCAAGGGAATGCTTTTGATAAAGCCCCTTCTCCAGCATGTGACTCCTGGCCGTGACAGAGCACTTCACATCTCGTTCACTGCAATGTGTGATAACACTTGTTATAATACTTTGCATAATAATGATATAATGTG
>NW_024650299.1:0-381 GCF_008729295.1 Plectropomus leopardus
TTAATCATTTCTTGAAAACAGAGGCATGCAGATGAATATAGCTGCGACCAGATAGCTGTAAAACACAGCGCGAAGCCTCACGTTGTCAAAATTCAAGGCAGAAAACAAAAACGAAGGAAATTATTGTTTGAAGAACAGCGAAGCAGACTCTTGTTTACAGTCAACCAGAGCTGATCAGCCTGGTGGAGTTTTATTTGCACTTTAAATTGCTGCGTCGCGTGCTTTAGTTATGTGTTATGTTGAATGAATATTTACATGTGCTGTCTAACTGTGACAAATTATAGATGATAAAAATGGAAAAACAGGATTCAAACTGCATGAATCAATTCAGGGGAAAAGATTTGACTTTTTATACAAAACACAGATTGAATTTGCTCTCTA
>NW_024650300.1:0-409 GCF_008729295.1 Plectropomus leopardus
ATCCATGTGTCCACATGCTCTCCAACATGGCTGCTGGTTAGATAACATTTCCTTCCTAATTTTTGGAGTAATAAAAAATCTAGTCATATTTTTCCAGTTGAACTCTCTACAGATCTTGGAGCTGGTGGCCATGCACTGCGTTTTACAAATAGCAAACCATTCTTCTTCAGTTATTTGTTCCTTCAACTCTTTTTCCCATTTTTCTTTGATATACAAAGAGGAAACCTTTCTACATGTCACCAAACCTTTGTATAGAGCTGAAATCACTCTGCATTTTTTGCCCTCATAGGCTTTCTGAAAAACCTCAATAACTTCATTTGTTGTATCTGTTTTTATCTCCTTTTCATAATAATCCCTTATTTATCGCTCGTGTTCATCTAATCCAAATTTTTCCTTTAATCTTTCAAAA
>NW_024650301.1:0-294 GCF_008729295.1 Plectropomus leopardus
TAAAAATGCTCTCTTAAACTCTCACACCAACTATCTCACATCTGACATAGTACAAACATTGACAAACTATAATTATATAGAATACATACTTATAATTACATTGCATGGCACCTTAATTGCACTTATTTTCCATTGGTAATTTTGTTATATTTCGCACCATACAACTGGCTTTTAAAAAATAATATTTCGTACTGTACTATTAGATTTTTTTTATTTAATTTTTTTTTTTATTTTGTATCTTAGCTATTTTTATATTTGGCACATTATGTCAGCTAGTTTTCATATTTAGCAACA
>NW_024650302.1:0-251 GCF_008729295.1 Plectropomus leopardus
TAGGATTCACTTTCAAGTAAAATAAAAAAATAACGCTGAGAGATTTGGATTGGATTGTCTGCTGTGTACGACCTTTAAAGTCTTCTGTTGTAGGAGAGGGAGCTGAGAGTTTTTAAATGGGTGTACTGGCATGCAAAATTACCAGCACATTTATGGATTGTGTCTTTAACAGAGGCTGACTACTCATTTTGTATTGGATTAAAAGATTTGCCATCTCTCTGTGTGCATGCTGCAGTGACCAGAGGGACTTA
>NW_024650303.1:0-1787 GCF_008729295.1 Plectropomus leopardus
GACAACTGCTCTCAGTCTGGTATGGTGATGGCTGTCATTGGTGAGTCTGGATCCACACCATCTATCGGCATGTCACGCATCCTTGGGTCCTTTAACATCCCTCAAGTAAAAATTTTAAATTTTTGAAAATCATGTGTTTTATATAGAGTGCTTTTTTTCTGTCCCATTAACTAAAGAATAACACTGTTGCTTTTCCTTTAGGTGAGCCACTTTGCCACTTGTGCATGCCTGTCTGATAAGCATGAGCACCCCAGTTTCTTCAGAACAATCCCCAGTGATCAGTTCCAGGCTGACGCTCTGGCCAAGCTGGTAAAACACTTTGGCTGGACTTGGATAGGTGCTGTCCATTCAGATTCAGACTATGGCAATAATGGCATGGCGTCTTTCCTGGAAGCAGCACGCAAAGAAGGAATCTGTGTGGAATACTCAGCATCTTTTTATCGAACCCATCCACGCAGCAGGATCCAGAGAGTGGCAGATGTTATTCGCAGGTTCTACATCAATGGTTGTGATTTTGTTGACTGTTTTGACACTGGCCTCATGTAAACAAAACCACAAAAAAAAGCTCTGTAAAATGGAAGACAGCAAATTGTTTATTTTCTTAGTTGCAAATAAGTCATATTCTTTTTCGGTTTGTATTTCTCTCACAATTACTAATATGGTTATAAAAAATACAGTCAGTGGAGCCACATATTAAGGCATCTCACATTTTTGCTGGTGTTAACTACCTTTGTACATAACTTAAAACCTTATGTTTATATTATATTATATGCTCTAATCTCTCTCCAGGTCCACAGCTATGGTTGTTGTAGCATTTGCAGCCTCTGGAGACATGTGGATCCTGCTGGAGGAGCTGTCACGCAAGCCCTCTCCACCTCGCCAGTGGATAGGCAGTGAGTCCTGGGTAACTGACCCAGACATGCTGAGGTTCAGCTTTTTTGCTGGAGCCATCGGATTTGGCACTGAGAAATCTGTCATCCCAGGTCTGAGAGATTTCTTGCTGGATCTCTCTCCCTCTAAAGTGTCTGCCTCTCCGGTGCTGACTGAGTTCTGGGAGGATGCTTTCAACTGCAGGCTGGGAAAAAGTGAGAAAATTGAATACAGACAACATCTAGGTGACCAAGCTGAATACAGATACAAAAAATGTACTTACTAACATGTATTGGTTACAGAATATATACATGTATAACTAGGCTATTATACAGAGAATGATTTCAGATGATTTATTTATTCATTTTATTGTCAGTGCATTAAACAGGTGAAGTCTGTATTAAATCATAGGAGAGCAGTGTTTCACCTTTTTCTAATATTATTTATTGTCTGTGACAGTGAGCTGACATATACAGTGTATTGAGGTGAGAAAAGGTAATGTGAAACAGGCATGATTTATGCAATATCAATATATTAGTTTAGATATAAAGTACATCTTTCATGCCATCAGAAGAATAACAACACACAAAAAAAGAATGATCATGTCATTGTAAAAAAACAACAATAAACAAAAAAACAAAACCTTCTGTCTCTGTGTGTTTAGGTGCAGCCACAGAAAAGAGGGTGTGTGATGGAACTGAAAACATACAGACGATCCCGGGAACGTACACTGACACATCTCAGCTCCGAATCACTAACATGGTGTACAAGGCTGTTTATGCAACAGCACATGCCATCCATAATGCAGTGTGTCAGGAAACTAATTCTACAACTCACTGTGACAAATTGACCAGGATAGAGCCCGAACAGGTCAGTCGACAGAAGTATGTCAATGCTCCAATGACCTCTTCAAAAAA
>NW_024650304.1:0-383 GCF_008729295.1 Plectropomus leopardus
ATACTACAACACTTGGTTTGATATTTTTTTAAAAAATCATAATTTTAAGAATTTTTATTAATAATAAAATTTAATAACTCCACTTTTATGCACTGTGGTGTCACCAAAATCATTGCAGCCATCAACTGGATGCTGCTGATCATACTACAACTCTTGGTTTGATATTTTTTTTAAAAATCATAATTTTAAGAATTTTTATTAATAATAAAATTTAATAACTCCACTTTTATGTACTGTAGTGTCACCAAATTTACTGCAGCCATCAACTGGATGCTGCTGATCATACTACAACACTTGGTTTGATATTTGTTTAAAAAATCATGACGACAGCCCAAATACCAAACAAAGATACGCCTTGGTATTGTGTGATGTGCAACAGCCAT
>NW_024650305.1:0-239 GCF_008729295.1 Plectropomus leopardus
TTTTTTATTAATAATACATTCATATAACTTCACTTTTACATACTGTAGAAGAATTAAACTCTGTCCAACCATCAACTTGCTCCTGCTGATCATACTACAACACTTTGATATATAAAACAAACACAACAACATAATGTTAAAGAATTTATAGTAATAATAAAATTCAATAACTTCCCTCTTACTTTGTGAAAATTGTGTACTGTAGAAAATTGAAACTTTGTCCAACTATCAACCGGCTC
>NW_024650306.1:0-250 GCF_008729295.1 Plectropomus leopardus
TGAGATTTATATGCCCTATTGATAACATAATAAATGTAATTATCCTTACAGTTTAAATTTCAGTAAATTAAGAAATGCGAGTATAATAAGTCAATTATATTCATATAGCCCCAAATCACAACAGAATACAGCGCTGGTCTAGACAATATTCTTTAACTTACAAAGACTCTACAACTACACTTAGACAGAGAGCTTCACAGCAACTACAACAATAAATATTATGATAACAGAAATATGTCATAATAATTTA
>NW_024650307.1:0-224 GCF_008729295.1 Plectropomus leopardus
TACAGTAATAGACAATAAGCACTAATATGCTATTATTTAAATTATTTTCAACTTTAGAATTTAGAATGAATGAATTCGTGTTTGTGTATGTGTGCTGAAAATATAATAATTATATGTGAAAAAAATTACACTTTTTTAAAACTAATTTTTACTTTACTAAGTTTTACAGAATTATTATAATTTTTAAGAGATTTTTTCTTTTGGTGTGTGTGTGTGTTTTGTCT
>NW_024650308.1:0-228 GCF_008729295.1 Plectropomus leopardus
ATTTAAATTATTTACAACTTTAGAATTTAGAATGAATGAATTCATGTTTGTGTATGTGTGCTGAAAATATAATAATTATATGTGAAAAAAATTACACTTTTTTAAAACTAATTTTTACTTTACTAAGTTTTACAGAATTATTATAATTTTTAAGAGATTTTTTCTTTTGGTGTGTGTGTGTGTTTTGTCTTGTTTTTGTGATATAAATACTATAATTATATGTTAATT
>NW_024650309.1:0-321 GCF_008729295.1 Plectropomus leopardus
AAACACCACACAATCGATTCTGTATAGTTTATGATGAATGTAACGTGAACTCTTTTAACAGAAAAAACTTAATATAAAACAACTCAAATCCAACAAAAATAATAAGTTTATCTGACACTTAATATTGGTGAGTCAACATCTGACCCCATTAGCGGCTCGATCAGCTCAGAGCAAGGCGTTACCAGAGCAACTGCGTCGGCTCGCTCTAACATCTGCGGCCGCTTCGAAATCGCGAGATTACGCCGTCTTCTTTTGCATGACGTCAGAGCAAGTCGGGCTAGCGTCGGACACAAATCTAATGCATTGCTCTGGTGATCGGTT
>NW_024650310.1:0-370 GCF_008729295.1 Plectropomus leopardus
GCACCTGTATGGGCACAGGCAGCGCATGGCTCCTGGCTGTGTTGCGCTCCAAGGCCGGCCGCAGCTCTGTGCACAGTTCCACGAGGATTGCCCTCGGGAACCTAAAGCGGCTGATGAGCCAGTCGTCATCGTGTGCCAGTACGTCGTCTCTGTCTGGAAACACACGCTCTCTTCTAATTGCACCATTTGCAATGTCCTCTAATGCTGCTAAAGCTGCCATTGTTTTCAGCGGTACTTTTTGCACCACTTTGCGCACGCTTTTATATCCACTCATGTAATTGGAGACACGTATGTTTGTGTGTGTGTGTGTTAATTGTTCACTGGTGTTAATTGTTCATGTGTCTCTGATGTGCACATCATTAAGTCATCA
>NW_024650311.1:0-263 GCF_008729295.1 Plectropomus leopardus
CTGACAAAAATGGTGTTTTGTGTGTTTAACAGTCACATGTACTTTGTGTTGGTTACAGAGGTTTAACCCTTTGAAACCTGAACAAAGTGGTTGATTTCTTTCAAAAACACAGACAGAGGTCCCTAGTTACAAGAAAATTACCTGAAATAAAAATTGAAAAAACAGGAAAAGAAAAAAGGGTAACACAACAAAAAACATAAATATATAGATAAAATAGTTGTTATTATTATTATTATCACCATCATTTTTTTTTCTTCTTCTTC
>NW_024650312.1:0-253 GCF_008729295.1 Plectropomus leopardus
GGAGAGAAAAAACAAACAAAACAAACAGGAGAGAAAAAACAAACAAACAAAACAAACAGGAGGAAAAAAAACAAGAAAAACAAACAGGAGAGAAAAAACAAACAAAACAATCAGGAGAGAAAGAACAAGCAAAACAAACAGGAGAGAAAAAACAAACAAAACAAACGGGCGTGTAACTTTTTACATGAAAAAAGGGCAATGTCATAAATTTATGTGATACACTGAAAAAAATAAAAAATCACCTAATTCTTCG
>NW_024650313.1:0-389 GCF_008729295.1 Plectropomus leopardus
GTAAAGGCGGAGAAGTGTCACTTCCACGCATCCTCTGTTTCTTTCCTTGGGTACATCGTGGGTCACAACCGCATGGAAATGGACCCTGACAAGGTCTCGGCGGTGACCTCCTGGCCCGTTCCGGACACACGCAAACAGTTGCAACGTTTCCTGGGGTTTGCCAACTTTTACAGACGGTTTATTCGTGGATACAGCACGGTGGCAGCCCCCCTCACGGCTCTCACCTCATCCAAGGTTCAGTTCCGCTGGTCTGCTGCCGCCGCCGACGCCTTCCGACACCTCAAGGAACGCTTCTGCTCTGCCGCCATACTCCTCATTCCTGACCCAGACAGGCAGTTCGTGGTGGAGGTCGACGCCTCGGATGTGGGGGTAGGAGCTGTCCTTTCTCA
>NW_024650314.1:0-2127 GCF_008729295.1 Plectropomus leopardus
AATTGTTAGAGGTCGGCCGATGTCTACCTGAGGGATGATGGACATCTTCTGGCGCAGGTCGTGGAGGCCGATCTCGGACGTCGACACACCGTCGATGTAGATCTTCCCCTGCGGCTCGGCCAGGTGGAAAAGAGCGGAGACCAGAGAGCTTTTCCTGGCACCTGTTCTACCTGACGCGCGGGACAGAAGACCAGGTTGAACACGGATGCGCGGGGTTAACGTGGCGAGAAACGGCCCACGTGTGAACACAGATGCGCCTCACCTTCTCTTTGGGTCGGAACATGGCCTTCAGGTTGTGCAGCACCAGCGGTCCGTCGCTGCTGTAGGAGAAGCTGACCCTGTCGAAGGTCACCAGGCCTTTGCTGGGCCAATCGGGAGGAGGACGCTTCTGGGTTTCCCACGGTGCTTCGCTCTCCAGCTCCGTGTACTCCACTACTCTCTCCACTGACGTCATCTGAAGACACAGACAAAGAAGTGGAACCCACATAAGAAGGACAGCTGTGGCTTTTATGACGTATGTAACTTACTAACATTTTTCAGAGCTCATCTCTTACCATGTTCTCCACCTCTGCGCTCTGCCTGACGCCCCACTGGAACATTCCCATCAGTGTGACAGAGTAGCTCAGAGCCAGACCCACAGAGCCAGCGTCCATCTCTAACACAGACGGGAAAGACACATTCCATGTTTTACTGCTGCGGGGGACACTTGATCTTTTTAACGTCCGGTGTCTAAACAAGATTTAAACTTGTCCTCACGGTTTCTCAGCAGCAGGCAGCCAAAGGTGACAACCGTCACAAATATGGAGCAGATGCCATCCAGACGCACGGCGAACCAGCGAGAGGTGGTCAGGAACAGGAACCAGGCCTCTGTTCAAAGGAAGGGACAGTGTTATTGATGCAGGAGCGGCACAGGAGCTTTCTCTGAAGCGACTCTGACGGAGCGGAGGCGAACCCGAGTGCAGGTCCTGATGGGCGTCAAAAACTTTCTGGAACCTCTCCTCTGCTCCGAAGGCTCGGATCGTCCACAGGCCCTGAAGAGACGACGACAGGTGGGAGAACACTGGACTCCGGGCTGCGGGGAGGATCAAAGAAATCCATTTCAACTCAAGCCCTACGCAGCTGCTCGTTTTTACTCATTTCACGTGTTTGGGGACACTCACTGGTGGACTCGAGGCGTTTGATGTCTCTGGAGGTCTGCAGGAAGTAGCGACGCAGGTAAAGGAAGACGAGGAGGAGGGGGAGTACGGGGATGAGGATCCAGGGGATCACGGACACGGCCACCGCGATCACAGAGAGGATCTGCAGGAACACCTGCTCGGAGAGGAAACACGAAATGCTGGTAATGCGAGTAACGAGTGACGCCAGTGACTCTGATGAGCTGCTGTGTCTTACTGTGTCATCTCTCCTCACCTGGATGAAGTCCACAAACGTCCACGGCATGTTAGAGTCCAGCTGGCCAATGTCCTTTGAAAATCTGTTTAAGACTCTTCCTGAGGTGAGACGGGAGAGAACGGAGAACATCTTACTATGGAAATGACACGACTGCTGCCTCAATGAGCAGTTTGTGTTATTGTGTGAGTTTGGAGTTTCACAGGGTTCGTTTTGGGTTTACAAAAGTCGCACAGTAACACAAACTAACTGATAAAAGAAGCAGCTCTTTTCTTTTGAGACTTCAAATTACTCACAGATGGATATGGCTGCAAAAAATACATGCTTATTACGTGTTTGCTTACCGATCGGGTTGATGTCGAAAAAGCGCACGTGTGTTCGGAGTATGGAGTTGAACATGCAGTTGTGCAGAGCCTGTGCAGACCTCACCAGCACGTGGAACAGAGCGATATTCCTGATGAAGCCAAAAACGATGGTGGCCGCAGTCAAACCTGTCGACGCAGAAGCAGAGCATCCTCCTTTACAGCACAGAGGGAACACAAAGCGTGCGGTGCACGGTGCACGGTGCACGGTGCACGACAACAGGTGGGATTACCTCCGTAAACACCCAGGTAGAAATCGATGTTCAGCTCTGCCGTGATGTTCGCTCCGTTTTGGATGACGGTGCCGTTGGTGTTGAGCTTCTCTTGCTCGTCAGCCCTGATCAGTCACGACATTACCGAGTTACACAAAAACAAA
>NW_024650315.1:0-204 GCF_008729295.1 Plectropomus leopardus
CAAAACAACATCTCACAAAACAAAACAACATCTCACAAAACAAAACATCTCACAAAACAAAACAACATCTCACAAAACAAAACAACATCTCACAAAACAAAACAACATCTCACAAAACAAAACATTTCACAAAACAAAACAACATCTCACATAACAAAACATCTCACAAAACTAAACAACATCTCACAAAACAAAACAACATCT
>NW_024650316.1:0-221 GCF_008729295.1 Plectropomus leopardus
AATGTATTTTCGAACAATTTTCTCTCTCTTGCTCTGTCCCTTTCTTTCTCTTTTTTCAGTTCACGCTCTGTCAGATTTTCCTAATTTCTTGCAATTTTCGGGACTTCTCTTGCCAAGTAGCTGGTGACTTTTTTAACCCTTTTTTTTTTTTTTAAAAGAAATCCAACCAATATGGTCAGGTTTTGTTTGAACACTTAGCAAGAAAACATATCAATCCAGTT
>NW_024650317.1:0-315 GCF_008729295.1 Plectropomus leopardus
AAAAGCTATAGACAAAAGTCAAGGGTGAAAAAAGGAAAAAGGGAGAACACACTCTAAAATCTGACTACTTCATTTTTCTTAAAAAATACAGGAAACAGATTGCCTTGGAAAATGTAAGTAAATATAACTATTGATCTTCATGTATGTTTATTATAAGTTTACTTAAAATGTAGTCTTATTTACTTAATTTTGCAAAGTTGTTGCATTGACACAATAATTAAATCAATATTTCTAAGTTTAAACACCTTCAGTAAACCAGGTTTACTGTGCTATATATCTCTATTCTGCTGGTTGCAAACTAGTCAATTGTCCTAT
>NW_024650318.1:0-227 GCF_008729295.1 Plectropomus leopardus
AATGAAAATACAAATTAAAAAGCACTCCTACGCCAAAAAAAAAATATTTAAAAATATTGATACATATACTGTATATATATGTTATGTATTGTGATATAGCCTTAAATTATCACGATAATATTTAAAGCCATATCGCCCAGCCCTATCACCAATAGTAGTATTTGTTGATCGGATGCACCATATTGCATTCTGATATTTGTACATTATCTACCTCTTCGACAAATGCC
>NW_024650319.1:0-231 GCF_008729295.1 Plectropomus leopardus
TTAGCAATAAATTAGTAAAAGGTTAACAAGAAATAATTTTTTTTTTTTTTTAAAAAAAGCCAACAAGAAAAAAAGAGGCAAAAATACCCCCAAAAAATGTGCTAAAAAAAAAAAATAAAAATCTATGTATGTAAATATTTTTTTCTGAAAGATAATTTTAAATCATATTCATATTCATATTCTTAGGGTTAAACAGCATGTAAAAGGTGTCTGTGCGCAGCACAAGAAAAC
>NW_024650320.1:0-347 GCF_008729295.1 Plectropomus leopardus
CTCTATCACTCCTCCATCACTCCTCTACCACTCCTCTATCACTCCTCCATCACTCCTCTATCACTCCTCCATCACTCCTCCATCACTCCTCCATCACTCCTCCATCACTCCTCTACCACTCCTCTATCACTCCTCCATCACTCCTCCATCACTCCTCTACCACTCCTCTATCACTCCTCTATCACTCCTCTATCACTCCTCCATCACTCCTCTATCACTCCTCCTCTCTTCCCGTCTTTGTTTTCCTCCTCTGAGCCTTTCGTGGCTTCATGAGCGTCATTAGAGGACGGAGATATTTTCGGCAGAGGGCAGAGTAACGTGACCTCCTCCTCCTCCTCTTTTCTCTC
>NW_024650321.1:0-365 GCF_008729295.1 Plectropomus leopardus
ATATGTTTATATACACACATAGAGAGAGCACAGAGGCACTGATCATGGCTCAGCAGGAAATAAAGAGGAGCCAGAGGAGGTGTGGAAGGTGAAGGCCGCGGTGGTGCCAGTGGTGATCGGGGCACTCGGGGCTGTAACCCCAAAACTGAGACCAAGTGGGACAAAGTGGGACAAAGTGGGACAAAGTGAGACAGTGGCTCCAGCAGATTCGAGGAACACCGTCTGAGGTGTCGGTCCAGAAGCGTGCCGTCTCAGGAAGTCGCTGAGGGCAGTGATTTCCTGGACGGCGTGTAAACAGAGCAGCTGGTTGCTGTCGTGCGTCTGACTGATTTGTTTCCAGACGGAGGTCAGTGTGACACGGACGA
>NW_024650322.1:0-483 GCF_008729295.1 Plectropomus leopardus
TGGTACTGCAGCTCCTCCTCCTCTGCACCTCCTCTGTCACTGCACCTCCTCCTTTGCACCTCCTCTGTCACTGCACCTTCTCTGTCACTGCACCTCCTCTGTCACTGCACCTCCTCCTCTGCACCTTCTCTGTTACTGCACCTCCTCTGTCACTGCACCTCCTCTTTTACGGCACCTCCTTCTCTTCCACACAACTGTAAATGGCTGGATTTATATTTATTTTATTGTTGATTTTAAAGAGAAACTACCTTCAAAGTAATCAGCTATGATCAATGATCAGTTGTGATCAATGATCAGCTGTGATCAGCTGTGATCAGCTGCGCTCTATGATCAGCTGTGATCAGCTGTGATCAGCTGCGCTCTATGATCAGCTGTGATCAGCTGTGATCAGCTGTGATCAATGATCAGCTGTAATCAGCTGTAATCAGTGATCAGCTGTGATCAATGATCAGCTGTGATCAGCTGCGCTCTATGATCAGCTGT
>NW_024650323.1:0-226 GCF_008729295.1 Plectropomus leopardus
GTCTTTCCTCGTTTCTCCTCTCTGCCTTCCTTCTTTCTTTTCCTTCTTATTTTTCCACCTTTCCTCCGGTTAACATACCTTTTCTGTTTTTCTTTTCTTACTTTTCTAATCTTTCATCCTTTTCTCTTCCCCTCCTTATTCTTCCTTTTTTACCCTGTTCCTCTTTTCCAGTCTCCCCCCCTTTTTCACCTCATTTTTCCTCCTTCCCTTTTCTTCTTCTCTTCTT
>NW_024650324.1:0-215 GCF_008729295.1 Plectropomus leopardus
CAATGTGACGCATTCCTCAACGGGTTAGCTCCTTACATAAAGGATGAACTGATTTCGTTTGATCTTCCCCACTCCCTGGATGGCCTCATTGAACTGACAACCAGGCTGGACAGGCGAATTCAGGCAAGGAGGAGGGAGCAGCGACTAGAGGGAGGCGCTCCGCGGGTTCCTGCTCATCGTCATGGTCCTTCTGCAACCGCCAGCAGTTCCCCAAA
>NW_024650325.1:0-2992 GCF_008729295.1 Plectropomus leopardus
TTTTACTTTTACTTTTACTCTTACCTATGATGTATTTCACATTCACAGTAATTCACAGTAACTGTGAATGATAAATGTTGAAGCCGGTGTGAAGTGATCACTGTGTTCACTGTGTGCGTCAGACCAAGACAGAAAAAGGATGCACTAACCGGTAGATTGTCTCCGTCTTTCACCGAATGCACGGAGGAGGTCTGCGAGAGCACCGAGTTCTGGGACAGAGTTCTGCTCCTGGCGAGGATGTCTTGAGGAGGCTGCTGTTGCTCCTCTTCTTCCTCCTTCTTCAGCAGGGAGGTGAAGTCCACCCCAGACCGCTGCAGCTCTGTGTATGTCCCCTTTGCCACCATGTGACCCTGACACATGAACACACACAGTCAGCATGCCAACACGTGAACACTATCTCATGGTGTACGCACACTTTGCAACTTGCATGTGTTTGCAAGAGTGTGAATACTCTACATCAAGTCAAAAGCTAATCCACACTGCCTGCTCAAGGCTGTTATGTGGCCTTGCTGTTCTGCATGTAACATGTCCGATCAGGGAAAAAAGAGCGGGGGACAGAGGTAGCAACGGCCCCGTTTAAAAAAGCAACTGTCGGCATGGTGAATTTACACGTGTAAATGGCCGCAGGTTGGGAAAACGTTACGATTCAACGACGCCGCTGCCGTTGGTTCTGTGTAAAGGGAGGACTCGTGTTGGGAATGCAGGGATTGCTTAAAAACACCAACCTCTTTGAGGACAACGATCTGGTCGGCTGCCTTCAGGTACTGCAGCTGGTGGGTGACCAGGATACGAGGCTTGTTCTTCAGCAGGCCGCAGATACACCTGACACGTGCACACACAGTGAAGACGGTGCCGCATTTTAGAGCTGAAGCATTTCATCAATGTTATCACAAAAGGGCAGAAAGTTGTGTTACAATCCGAAGCAAAAACAAATCAAAGCAACTTCATCTTATGTGTCTAAAAGTGCGCGTGCCAATTCCTTATCACAGTTGTTTCAAACTGTCTGTGGGAATGTTTGATCCAAGCGGAAGAGTGAAACAGGAAGAGTGGGGCCAACTTCAATTGTCCGCCTGACACGAGCAGCACCGCACCTCTTCCTGACTCCGCTCTCAAACTCTAAAGCTTTTCTTCATCTGTCTTGTGTCACTTGGGTTTCATTTTGTTGCAAAGCAACGTGGCCAAAATAACCTGCAACAACACCATGAACTAACAAAAGCAGTGTAGTACAGCTGAGACTAGCAGAAGGGCAGAGACATTTCCAGGAAAGTTTGTCCTGTTGTGATGTGTCACTCAAGGCTTTCCGCTGCAGCTTTGAAGCTCTCTACCAGATCAAAACAAATCCGCCGTGCGTACGTCTAACAGTGTGTGAGAACTTAACGTGCTATTTGAAGAGCACTCCAATCCTGTAGCTGGAACTCACTGTTCGAAGAGATGTCTCCCGACCTCGGCATCCACGGCACTCAAAGGATCGTCCAGCAGGTAGATGTCTGCGTCCTGATACACAGCCCTGAAAAAACCCCGTTATTTTGTCAGACCAAAAATATACAAAACAAAGTCAAGATCAAAATCAATCCGTGCAGCAGAACCAGACATATCGTCTTTTTCTCCCCCCACACATTCTTCTTTTTTGTCAAAACATTGTGCCTACGTTACCCACAATGCAACTCCATCACTGACAGTTTGGTCAGAGATTTGAGTGTAATGCTTGTTTGGTATTTTCTTGTACCTGACTGCAGATTCAGGATCAGTTGTAGTATAAGTTGTAGTTGAAGTAAGCTCCGTCTGTACTTTGACGGCGGTGGTTTTAATATCTCATTTATCGTGACAGTAAAACTTTAAAAGTTATATTGAGGTCAACTCTGCACTCTCTTTTGAGGTGTAACAAAAACTAATGTGGACTGTCCTCTCACCTGGCCAGGTTGACACGAGCTTTCTGTCCCCCGCTAAGTGTGGCTCCTCTGTCCCCGATCAGAGTCAGGTCTCCATCTGGGAGCAACTCCATGTCCTGTACGCACGCGCACACACACACACACACAATGACAAAATAAATGTGCAACAGGAACGTGTGACGTTAACAAATGATATATCACCACTGACGCTGCAATGTCCTGACAAGGAATGTTTTAAAATGTGTTGTGTGTTGTGACTTCCTGGACAATAACTCATTTCCAAAATTAACCAAATACTATAACTACTAATTAGCAATATGCAGAGATGCTCTGTCTGATCTGGACACGAGGCTCAGGAAGAGAGCCAGCTGAGGGTAGACCCTCCACAGACGAGCTTCTCACGTGTCTCGACATGTGCAGAGAAAGAATGCGTACACCACATCCCTCATAAACAGTTTTTTTTAAAAAAAAAAAAAAATAGAAGGAAGTTAGAATCTTGCTTTAAATCATCAGTTTTCTGCATGAGCTCAGTCTGATGAATCACACAACAGAGGCAAGAGTCGTGTCAAAACACAAGTTGGGGAAACTTCTTTACTGGACGTTCTTCTCTTCAGCACATCGCAGAGAGAGCAGGTTACGAGTTCAAATCCAATTTTAACCCATTTTCCACTTAATCTCTGAGTTTGACGGAGAAACTAAGTTGTATCTGATTACAAATGACACGAGCTGACAATCGCACAGATACTTGAGCGCATGTTAACGCACAGTGAGTCAGTGTATTGTTCTGACACAAACTCTGTCAGGAACATAACGTGATGGCAGATAAAAAGAGGCACTTGGCTTATGCTGCAGAGATAAGTCACACATTAAATGACAGGAAGTGTCTGTGTGAGACAAGGAGCCAATCGAGATGCAGATAAGTGTCTGGTCTGCGTCAGAGCTGGGGCTTTATTGGGTTGTGTCCAGTTTTAATTGGACAGAGTCGCAGGACTGTCGGGGCCCTCTCCTCTTGTCGGGTTAGAGATCCTGACAGTTCAGTGCGATCACAGTTCAACATCTGGTGTTACGAGCGGTCAAACACCTGAGAGAGCAGAGGGCGCCGC
>NW_024650326.1:0-307 GCF_008729295.1 Plectropomus leopardus
TGTTATTGAAATGAATTTTCCTGTGAATTCTACGGGAAAGTGATTTATAATTTAATGTCTTCTACAGTATTTATGAGGGTTTTTTTTAAGTAATAGTAACATCTAAGAACTGTAATAACAAAGGCATAAATCTGCACTGTATGAATACTTAACATCAATTTCAACTATAAAATATTAAACAGAAAAAAAATTTCATTTTTAAAATCTGGATTATTGCTCATGTTCAACACATTACAGAGACTGGATATTTAAAAAGCACTGTGTTGTCATAGACATGTGACTTTTACCAGTAATACAAAATAGTGTA
>NW_024650327.1:0-434 GCF_008729295.1 Plectropomus leopardus
ATAGCGTTCACACTGATGTGGTTCACACTGACAACATTGAGACTGACGTTTCACGTTGACAGCGTTCACACTGACAGCCTTCACATGGGCGACATTCACACTGAAAGTGTTCACACTGAAAGCATTCAAACTGACAGCGTTCACGCCGACAGCGTTCACACCGACAGCGTTCAAACTGACAGCGTTCAAACTGACAGCGTTCAAACTGACAGCGTTCACACTGACAGCGTTCACACCGACAGCGTTCACACTGACAGCGTTCACACCGACAGCGTTCACACTGACAGCGTTCACACCGACAGCGTTCACACTGACAGCGTTCACACCGACAGCGTTCACACTGACAGCGTTCACACCGACAGCGTTCACACTGACAGCGTTCACACCGACAGCGTTCACACTGACAGCGTTCACACCGACAGCGTTCACACTGA
>NW_024650328.1:0-444 GCF_008729295.1 Plectropomus leopardus
TGAAAATGTCTGTCATGTTTGTTGAGCGTGTGTTTGTGTGTCTTTCTGTAGAACCAGAACTCGTCAGGTCCACTTCAGTGATGTAGATGATGTCCCGCAGATCATCAGCACTTGGAGGCCGGCAGTTCAGCAGAAATGGTTTGGGTGAGTAAATCTGCCAAAAAACACAAGAAACACAGTTTTCTGTCAAACACCTTCATCCTGGAAGAACATCTTTGCTGCTTTTTCAACAAATCATAGAAACTGAAATTGAAACTCTCTAATGTTAAAAGGAAAGAGAAAAAGAGCTCCAGTTTGTCCGTGTTCGTGATGCTCGTGTGTGCTGAGATGAGTTCTGTTTGTGTGTCAGGTTTCCAAATCCATCCCAGATTTGCTACATGAACTCCAGCCTCCAGAGTCTCATCACGCTGGCGCAGTTCACCACAGACGTCCGCTGCTGGGAGG
>NW_024650329.1:0-211 GCF_008729295.1 Plectropomus leopardus
GGTTAATCTATTAAATCACAGTTTCCAATAGCTTGAGACAATGTATTCAAACAACTTTTTTTAGTAAACCCTTTTAAACCTAAGAAAAAAATCTTTCTAAAACATAGAAAGAGGGCAATGAGCAACAGAAGAAAAAATGAATCAAAATTGGCAAGAAATTAGTAAAAAAGTATAAGAATATTACCTGAAAACTAGTGGGAAATTATGAAAA
>NW_024650330.1:0-210 GCF_008729295.1 Plectropomus leopardus
GGTTAATCTATTAAATCACAGTTTCCAATAGCTTGAGACAATGTATTGAAACAACTTCTTTTAGTAAACCCTTTTAAACCTAAGAAAAACAAGAAAGAGGGGCAATGAGCAACAGAAGAAAAAATGAACCAAAATTGGCAAGAAATTAGTAAAAAGTATAAGAATATTACCTGAAAACTAGTGGGAAATTATGAAAAAGAAACAAGAAAA
>NW_024650331.1:0-324 GCF_008729295.1 Plectropomus leopardus
GCATACCACATTACCCTAACGCCTTTAGACCTGTTTTGCATGTCATACCCCTCTCTCTCCCCCTGTTTCAAGTCTACTCTGTCATCTGTCAATAAAGGCAAAAAAATAAAAGAAAAGAAAACAGCATTTTGTCCAAATCCAACACGTCAGTGATGAAAATGTGAGAATGTCTGCTTTTTGGACCAAGAATTTAACTATCTTGGATCTTTACTGTATCGAAACCATGTGTCAAGGGAAAGCTAAAGTGTAAGGGCAGCGTGGATTTTAGCTGTGTAATGAAGCCCAAAACTGTAATATTTCTCCCCCAATTGAGATATCTCATCT
>NW_024650332.1:0-882 GCF_008729295.1 Plectropomus leopardus
CCATAAGTGAAAAACTGGTGTTTAAGGATGCCATTTTCCCACATACTGCAGAAGTTTACATGAGGGCAGAATTCATAATGCTGTCAAAATATTAGTTTTTGAGATAATAAACAGCACATTTTTTATCATTTCGTTATGAACCTTGAATATTTATTCAGCAAGAATTTACGGTATATGTTTACAGCAGCGTTTACAGTCAAACATTTCAATGCACTGTAGGCTCAGTTTTTGATGAATCAAAAATCTGTGTAGATTGTTTGTGTCAGACAGTCTGAAGATGTCCTGCAGCAAATTTGGTTTCAACTGAGCAAAAAGCGTGGGGGGACATAGGTTTAACTAGTTTTAAAATTTTTGATAAAAATATTGTGATCGACCTCATAATTTGTACCACAGTGTAGTGTACAAAAGTTTCTTTACAGTCAGGCCTACATTTTTTTGGTGTAATTAGGGCTTGAGCACCGAATGGTGCGAGGACCCTCTCGGAATGCAAGGATTTTTTTTTTCTCCCAAGAATCGCATTTTTGGAGGTCTGAACATGCTCAGAAACTCATGAAAGTTGGTATGCTAGTCCGGCCTGGCGAAAAATTTCGTATTTTGGTGGTTTCAGAAACAGGCATGGCAAAATGGCTCCACAGCACCTGTGTATCCGCAATGGCTGGTTTTAGCTACAATCACATAATACGACACACGTATGTATCATGTCCAGACACACAAAAAACTCGTTTGGACCCACGCCCCCAAACCCAAGAGGAAGACACCATTTTGAATTTTGTGCTGATTTTTGGTGATTTCCAGCCTCGTACTTTTGCTATCTTGTCCTACAGGATTCATCCGATCAACTTCAGAATTGGTGTTTCCATTCTCAACCCCTTGGTGATAAAA
>NW_024650333.1:0-462 GCF_008729295.1 Plectropomus leopardus
TTAGTTTTCCAGTCACAGAGAAACAATTCCCACCACAGTATGACAAATACGTCGCTAATATGTCTAGAAAAAGTAATAATATTGATAATGCGTTTTTTAACTGTAATATTGACACCCACGAATGTCGGATGCTTTCTGAAAATACTTACCGAATGAGAAGACTTCTTTTTTAAACGTTAGCGGTCCAGAAATTTCCAGAAAGATAATATTCCGCCCAGATAATGTACAAAACGGTAAGTGTCCGCAGAGCGAGGTTTCCAGAAGTTTCATAAATTTAATGGTGGCGCCGTTCAGAAGGGGGTGACGCTAGATTGGATTGTTCGGAAGGAGGTGGGCGGGATCTTCCTCCTGGCTAACCAATCAAATACGGGGGAAGGCACATTGCAATAACCATATAGAGATATATAGATTCTAGTAAGGCTGATCATGATCAATATTTACTTTATTATTACCGCCCCCCCC
>NW_024650334.1:0-261 GCF_008729295.1 Plectropomus leopardus
CTCATGGAATATATTTAAAAGACAAATAAAATCAATGAGAGGGATTAAAAAATATATAAATCTATAAGTAATAATAAAATTTTACAACATAAATACAATAAAGTAAAAAAAACAGCCAATAATGTCAATAAATCATTCTCAATCAAAAGCCTTTCTGAGCTGTTCCTGCGATTCGGAGGATCGGTTATTTTCGGTTTACCAGGTTCGATGTCACACTGCGTCTGTTTGTTTTTGGGTTTTTTAAGACGTCTGATTAACCTC
>NW_024650335.1:0-289 GCF_008729295.1 Plectropomus leopardus
AGGGAACTCAAGGGATTGGGACTGAACAGCTGTGTAGCCTTAAGAAACCACTAATCAGTGAGGCTAACCAGAAAAAAAGGTTTCAATTTGCTAGGGAGCATAAAGATTGGACTCTGGAGCAATGGAAGAAGGTCATGTGGTCTGATGAGTCCAGATTTACCCTGTTCCAGAGTGATGGGCGCATCAGGGTAAGAAGAGAGGCAGATGAAGTGATGCACCCATCATGCCTAGTGCCTACTGTGCAAGCCTGTGGGGGCAGTGTTATGATCTGGGGTTGCTGCAGTTGGTC
>NW_024650336.1:0-1807 GCF_008729295.1 Plectropomus leopardus
GGTGTTTTCAGCTGTTTTTGGGATCCGTCATTTTTGACATTTTTGCCGTACTATAGCCTTGCCTTTTCGTTCATTTTTTCAACATGCCATATTTAGGTGTTTTTGGACGTTTTTGCTAAATTCTATGCTATGGCGTGTCTTTGCACGCTATTTTATACTGTTTTGAGGTGTTTTCAGCTGTTTTTGGGACCTGTCATTTTTGACATTTTTGCCATGCTATAGCCTTGCCTTTTCGGTCATTTTTTCAACATGCCATATTTAAGCGTTTTTGGACGTTTTTGCTAAATTCTGTGCTATGGCGTGTCCTGGCACGCTATTTTATGCTGTTTTGAGGTGTTTTCAGCTGTTTTTGGGACCTGTCATATTTTGACATTTTTTGCCATGCTATAGCCTTGTTTTTGGGACATGTCATATTTTGACATTTTTGCCATACTATAGCCTTGCGTTTTCGTTCATTTTTCAACATGCCATATGTAGTTGTTTTTGGACGTTTTTTCAAGGTGCATTATTTTGTTGTTTCTGGACGTTTTTGCAACATTCTATGCTATAGCATGACTTTGGAACGCTATTTCATGCTTTTTTGAGGTGTTTTCAGCTGTTTTTGGGACATGTCATATTTTGACATTTTTGCCATACTATAGCCTTGCGTTTTCGTTCATTTTTTCAACATGCCATATGTAGTTGTTTTTGGACGTTTTTGCTAAATTCTAGGCTATGGCGTGTCTTTGCATGCTATTTTATGCTGTTATGAGGTGTTTTCAGCTGTTTTTGGGACATGTCATTTTTGACATTTTTGCCATGCTATAGCCTTGCCTTTTCTGTAATTTTTTCAACATGCCATATTTAAGCGTTTTTGGACGTTTTTGCAAAACTCTATGCTATGGTGTGTCTTTGCACGCTATTTTATGCTGTTCTGAGGTGTTTTCAGCTGTTTTTGGGACCTGTCATTTTTCACAATTTTGCCATACTATAGCCTTGCGTTTTCGTTCATTTTTTCAACATGCCATATGTAGTTGTTTTTGGACGTTTTTGCTAAATTCTATGCTATGGCGTGTCTTTGCATGCTATTTTATGCTGTTTTGAGGTGTTTTCAGCTGTTTTTGGGATCTGTCATTTTTGACATTTTTTGCCATACTATAGCCTTGCCTTTTTGGTCATTTTTTCGAGGTGCATTATTTTGGTGTTTCTGGCCATTTTTGCAACATTCTATGCTATAGCATGACTTTGGAACGCTATTTCATGCTGTTTTGAGGTGTTTTCAGCTGTTTTTGGGATCTGTCATATTTTGAAATTTTTGCCATACTATAGCCTTGCCTTTTCGTTCATTTTTTCAACATGCCATATTTAGTTGTTTTTGGACGTTTTTGCAAAACTCTATGCTATGGTGTGTCTTTGCACGCTATTTTATGCTGTTTTTTAGGTGTTTTCAGCTGTTTTTGGGATCTGTCATTTTTGACATTTTTTCCATACTATAGCCTTGCCTTTTCGTTCATTTTTTCAACATGCCATATTTAGTTGTTTTTGGACGTTTTTGCTAAATTCTATGCTATGGCATGTCTTTGCATGCTATTTTATGCTGTTTTGAGGTGTTTTCAGCTGTTTTTGGGATCTTTCATTTTTGACATTTTTTGCCATACTATAGCCTTGCCTTTTTGGTCATTTTTTCGAGGTGCATTATTTTGGTGTTTCTGGCCATTTTTGCAACATTCTATGCTATAGCATGACTTTGGAACGCTATTTCATGCTGTTTTGAGGTGTTTTCAGCTGTTTTTGGGACATGTCATATTTTGACATTTTTGCCATACTA
>NW_024650337.1:0-1071 GCF_008729295.1 Plectropomus leopardus
TGAGCACAGCGTCAGACTGACAGAGGTGTTGACTGATAGTAGTGATCAGGGGACTGAAGAGGTAACACAGAGATGGAGGCCAAAATGAAAAAAAGAGAACAGTGGACAAGAAAAAGGGAATTTATTCTGGCAGCAGCAGGCAGTGTGGTGGGACTGGGCAATGTGTGGAGATTCCCCTACCTGTGCTACAAGAACGGAGGAGGTGAGGCAGACTGCAGTACTTGAGATGATTGCACCTTTCTTGAAGCTCTTTAACATCTCTTATTGATTTCTTCATTACAGCTGCGGTATATCAAGCTGTTGTGTAGTTGGAGAAGAACTTTAAATCCTTCAGGCAAATAGAACATGTAATGTGTAAGAGGAATACAAAGTCAATAACAGACAATCCTCATTGATTATACATTAGCTGTGTCTAAAACCGTTCCCTTTCACAGAAATATTCTGGCGTAGAGTCTGAAATCTCGTTTGTTATTCCCTATATAGTTAACTATTTAATACACACCATATAGAGAATAGTGAGTGAATGAGTGAATGATTTTGAGCACAGCTCCTGACTATAGAGTTGTACTAGTTTGAGCACACGAATAACCATTCCTTCTTTGCAGGCAAACATGGTTAAGGTTGCACTTGTGTGTATTGTACATTTTAATATGAAATGAAAAGTAATCATTCAAATTAAATTTGCAAAAGTTTATAAAAGCTTACTCCCACTCTGTATACACTCAGTGTATTAGCCATATGAACAAGTGGAACCAGAACATGTGTTTCAGGTATCTGTGGTCAGCTGACTTATTAGTTACTTTTTTAATCAGCAAAAAACCATCAAAGTGTTTCTATCTGTTATTAAATAGGGCAGGACGGGATTTGTAAGGACAGTGCCTTTTAAACAAGTGACTTACCATATTCAGTCACACCCTTTGCACTTTCAACCTAAATGTGGAGACCTTTTGACTATTTTTCACATTTTATCATTGAAATCTACAGCCTGTAAGAATTTGCTGTTTTTTAGTTATGTTATGCTTTGGACTGAGGACCCAAAAGCAGACAGACGAAACTGATTTCAGAAAAAAG
>NW_024650338.1:0-341 GCF_008729295.1 Plectropomus leopardus
AAAAATGACAGCCTGGATAACGGCATTAGCGGTAACAAGACTAATTTTTACTCATTTCCCCTCTTTCTGTATTTTCTGTCTTGGTATACCATCTGAAATCAAATATCAAAATCACATATTACTTCCTTTGAGTTTAACCCTTTGTCATCTTGATCAACATCATTTTTCCCGTGCTGTGTTCAGATATCTTTTGCAAGTATTTACACCTATAAATCCTGAGGAGAATTGTTTTTATTTATTTTTTTAAAACAAAGGGAACAACATAATGAGCAGCTTGGCAAGAAATGTTCCCCAAATTGCAAAAAGGTGTAAAAGATGACAAGGAAATATCCTGAAAATTC
>NW_024650339.1:0-467 GCF_008729295.1 Plectropomus leopardus
AGGAGGAGGAGGATGAGGAGGAGAAACAGAGGGAGAAATGGGGGTGGGAATGGGCTCCGGGGCGCCGTCTGTCGTCCCCTCTTCATCTCGGTCAGGGGTCCAGCCGCTGCCTCTCTGGTCGGTCATCGTGCCGGTCGTGGTGTGGATTGTAGCGGAGGTCCTGATCTGGTGTCTGGATGAGGCCTCTGGAGGACAGAGAGTTACCTCGTCCGGGTCGGGTTGTCGGGCTGGAGCTGCTGCAGGCTGCTGGGCGGTTACTGCCCGGACCGTGGGTGGCTGCGCTGCGGCGGGTTGCTGGGTCGGAGCTGTCTGCACCGTAGGTGGCTGAGATGTAGCGGGTTGCTGGACTGTAGTCGGACCCTGGTGACGTGTGTTAGCCGCAGGAACGTGCTCATTTAGATTAGCCCTTAAAAGGGCCTAAGTTTGGTCCAGGGTCTCCTCTCTGAGTCTGCGCCCGAGTTTGCGCC
>NW_024650340.1:0-287 GCF_008729295.1 Plectropomus leopardus
AATTTCTCAAGAGGTCCTTGATGGGATGTCTTCAAATTTGGCACAAATGTCCACTTAAACTCATTAATAAATTGAAATTATTTTGGTTAAAGGTCAAGGTAACCTTACTTCCGTCTCATTCTAGATTCTAGATATCTTAAAAACATCTTGTCAGATTTTACGTCAATTTTCAGACTAAACTATATAAATAATAGTAAATTTAAAAAAAAATAATTAAATTAAAAGCCACTTCAGATGGAAGGTCTTGAGTTTGCTCAAATCACAAACTGCTGCTGAGGAAAAAAAAA
>NW_024650341.1:0-596 GCF_008729295.1 Plectropomus leopardus
GTGACTCTCTGTGACTCTCAGTGACTCTCAGTGACTCTGTGACTTCAGTGACTCTCTGTGACTCTCAGTGACTCTCAGTGACTCTGTGACTCTCTGTGACTCTCTGTGACTTCAGTGACTCTGTGACTTCAGTGACTCTCCATGACTCTCAGTGACTCTCAGTGACTCTCTGAGACTGTCTGTGACTTCAGTGACTCTCAGTGACTCTCTGAGACTCTCTGACTCTCAGTGACTTCAGTGACTCTCAGTGACTCTGTGTGTCTCTGTGACTTTAGTGACTCTCTGTGACTCTGTGACTTCAGTGACTCTATGTGACTTCAGTGACTCTCAGTGACTCTCTGAGACTGTCTGTGACTTCAGTGACTCTCAGTGACTCTCTGAGACTCTCTGACTCTCAGTGACTTCAGTGACTCTCAGTGACTCTGTGTGTCTCTGTGACTTTAGTGACTCTCTGTGACTCTGTGACTTCAGTGACTCTATGTGACTTCAGTGACTCTCAGTGACTCTCAGTGACTTCAGTGACTCTCAGTGACTCTCTGTGACTCTCTGTGACTCTCAGTGACTCTGTGACTTCAGTGACTCTCAGTGACTCTCAG
>NW_024650342.1:0-549 GCF_008729295.1 Plectropomus leopardus
CCGGACCCGAGCGTGACCCTCCAGAGTGACTGGAATTCGGCGGCCCAATGTGACGCATTCCTCAACGGGTTAGCTCCTTACATAAGGATGAGCTGATTTCGTTTGATCTTCCCCACTCCCTGGATGGCCTCATTGAACTGACAACCAGGCTGGGCAGGCGAATTCAGGCAAGGAGGAGGGAGCAGCGACTAGAGGGAGGCGCTCCGCGGGTTCCTGTTCATCGTCATGGTCCTTCTGCAACCGCCAGCAGTTCCCCAAACTCAGCTCCTGGTGGTACGGAGCCCATGCAGGTGGGTCGCACCAGGTTATCTCCAGAGGAGCGAGAGAGGCGACGTCGGGCTAATCTCTGCCATTACTGTGGTCAGGCCGGCCATTTCATCTCCGGCTGTCCGGTAAAAGGGCAGGCTCAGCGGTAGAAGGGGGCACCCTGCTGAGCCGTACACAGAACTCTGCTCCTAGTCTTCGTCCCCTATTCCACGTCCAGTTCCTGCTGAAAGAGGGTCCTCACACCCTCTCCACGTTCATTGACTCTGGGGCCGATGTAAACCT
>NW_024650343.1:0-474 GCF_008729295.1 Plectropomus leopardus
GGGATAGAGCGACAGCTGCTCTAAGAGTTATGTTTGAAGCTTGAGTTGTGAAGTGAACTCACACGAGCCGGGCCACGGTCAGCGCTCTGTCCGGGTCAGCTGTTCCCTGAAAACAAAAGAGGAGAACTCAGCGACTCCGACGGCGGATCTACAGCAAACTGACGGTAAATATTTCTGTTTCCTGTCCCACCATCTGGAAGACGACTCTGTCCCTCTCCCTCTCACAGGTCCTGAACATCACTCGATCATCTGGGGCCACAAAATCCACCGTCTCCAGCACGTCTGACAAACACACACACACACACACAATAAAAAATATCTATAAAAACATGTTGTAAAAATGAGAATCCATGACATAGAATAGTGCAGAAGTTAAAACACATAAATATAATATATGTAAATAAAATAAAAAGCCCATTTGCTCAGGTTTCAAAGTGTATAATGTCCTAAAATCCTACAAACGTCCATAAATCC
>NW_024650344.1:0-245 GCF_008729295.1 Plectropomus leopardus
ACTGACACACACACACTTCCTTATGAGTAACTTTTATTTGCATATTGCTGAATAATCATAGGAATTTAAATAGACTAATTTAATGGTATAAACAGCGCGTCCTCTCTAGCGACATGGTAGTGAAATAGTTTAGTAAGGAACATGATTTTAGCATCAAGATGGTGAAATTGTTAATTTTTTTTAAGGAACATGTTGGGTTTTTTTTTATGAAAGGTATTTTATAGATTTAATTGTCACCGTGGCCT
>NW_024650345.1:0-226 GCF_008729295.1 Plectropomus leopardus
TGTTTCAACATTAGGGATATATATATATGAAATGGCGGGGGGGGGGGTTGGTAGTTCTCTGCTAGAAAATTTTGAGCAACAAGTACTGAATTTCCCACATTCTGGCAAATTTTTATACATCAATTTGTGCATTTTTTTGCATCAGTTTATGGTGTAAATGTCTGATTTATTCAAAATAAAAGTCCTGCTACTGGTGACAAATCTGGTGGCAGATCTTTGCTATTTT
>NW_024650346.1:0-417 GCF_008729295.1 Plectropomus leopardus
TGCATCGTTACAGCAGCAAAAAAAACAATGTAATAATTACAAATATATAAAAAATATAGAAAAGTAAAAAAAAAAACAAGGTGCTGCAAAACTAGTAACATAAATATTAACATTAAGTTCACACAAATCACTAAAAATAGAAAAGAAATTGCTGTTTTTTCCTGCAGGGAGGTCATTAAATTTTATTATGGGTGCTTGAAAAGTCATTGAAAAGTTGTGAATTTTTGTCTATAAAAATGTGTGAGAACTGTTGCATTTTTTAGGAAGCGCTGAGCAAACAGCTGCATAAGTGACACCCGTGAGAGTTTGCTGTTTTGCTGTTTTTCGCCTTTTTCCCATCAGGATTCAGGCCTTTTTTCAGCTCAGGTCTCTGCAGCTGACTGGAGTCCACCTGTGATCATGCAGCTGATTGGAGTC
>NW_024650347.1:0-401 GCF_008729295.1 Plectropomus leopardus
GTTGGCGGAGCAGCCCCTCCCCCTCATGCCATGTGACGTTTATAAACACCAATCAGAGCGGGGAGACGGCGACGGCGCTTCCCAGCAGCCGGGCGCCAACCAGATCTCGTAGGACGATTAATCTGTTTCTTTCACCTGCGCCGTCGGTCGTCCCCGACTGAATCACACAAACACTTGCGATTTGGGGCAAAAAGACGCTGTCAGGACAGGCGGACACAACAACCGGAGACAACAGCCGGAAAACACACAGCCGAAAACAACAGCCGAAGACAACAGCCGGAAAACACACAGCCGAAAACAACAGCCAAAAACAACAGCCGAAAACACACAGCCGAAAAACACACACAGCTGAAAACACACGGTCGGAAAGAAACATTCGGAAACACACATCCGGAAACACA
>NW_024650348.1:0-2391 GCF_008729295.1 Plectropomus leopardus
GGGGCAGGCTGGAGTCAGCCAGGGCCGGTTGTGACAAGTTATGCCACGTACAAAAAAACAACAAAGAAAACATGGAAATCTGATATCCTGATACAAGTGTCTGCTCTCACTAGACTGGCTGGGACAGTTACCTGAGGGCAGTTGAGATTGTATTTTCTGCCTTGTTATTAATCAGTAAAAAGCAGACAAACAAAGGTTTTCCCTAACTGAATAAGACCAACTGTCAGTCAGAAACCCTTTTTTTTCAAAAACCCATATCCTGCATGGGGGTATTTATGAAATTATAATAGGTATGCCACCACACTGGTGATAACTGAGGCCGGAGGCATTATGTTTTTAAGTTGTCTGTCCATTTGTCCGATTCTTGTGAACGGGATGTCTCAAAAACACTTCAAGGGAATTTCTGCAAATTTAGCTCGAACATTGACTTGGACTCAACAATGAGCTGATTAGTTTTTGATGGTCACAGGTCAAAGGATAAGGTCCCTGTGACCTCAACTATCTCAATCTTGTCAATGTAATATCTTTGTGGTTTGTTTGGTCAGACTAAGGCCATCTTTAGACGAGAACGGCCCTACTAAAAATGGAAAGCTTTTCCTTTGTGTTTTTAACAAAATTACCATTTACATGATATCATTGTGAAAATAATCCTTGCATTTACGGATCCTAAAAAAACAACCAAAAATGCTGTAGTGTGCATGCCAGGCCAATAGTTGGTGGTGTAACTTTGTAATGACACACCATAGAAGAACACCTGTCCCTGCGCATAAAGGCGTTCTACTACAGAGCGATGAGTACAAACAAAGAAGAAGAAAATGGCGAATGCACGCACAAGAGCCAACAGCAATAACCTCAGTAGAGTCAGCAGCACAAACACAGCTCAGTAGTCCCCCATTGTTGTTATTGTTGTCCTCCTGCTCATGCATGGCTACTTCTCTGAAATATAATGTGCATATGCAAAATGCAGATGTGATGTCACCGTTCTCACAGGATCTGCATATTGCCAATTTTCACGGCCACAGAGGGGATGCTGTTTTCAAAACTTTGCATTTTCAGGCCACATAAACACCATTATTGTGTGAATGAAAGGCCAAACCACAACAAAAGTTTAACATTTCATGCAAGAACAAAGTAATCATTACAATATGTGCTACCATGATATGTGTCTCCATGATTGACCTCAGACTCATTCAAAGTTTTCAAGGCTAAATCCCAAATCTCAATAGACCCTGGAACCAGCCCTGCTTAAACCCTGCAGCTCCTAAGACTTTCCAAGACTTGTGGAAAATCAGATATTTTTAGAACATTGTTTTTCCCTCACTGCTTTTTGATAACAGCTGCAGAACTACTGCGAGTGACACAAGCTGCGTACAACCAGACCTTGTTGTTTTTTTTATCTCCAAAACACCGAAAAGCACTTTTGAAAAAGTCAAGCAAAAACAAACAGGTCGATAACATGTTATCTGTTACTTTTCAACACCAAAAGCTGTTAGACCACATATTTCCCTTTGAGGTCAAAACTAAAAACTGCTGGTTAAACTTCACGTTGTTGATCTTTGAAAATATTTTAGAGTTGTTTTCTCTTCCAATGTCATTCATCCCCCTGTGTCTATATGCATACAGTGTTTGCACAAACAGCCTTACAGCATCACATAGGGTAAATACAATCTGTCATATTTATTGCTGTCATCCTCAAATGAGATCCAAGTTTAGACAGAAACATGACAGAGTTACTGTTACTGACGATAGTAGTGATCAGGGGACTGAAGAGGTTAACACAGAGATGGAGACCAAAGTAAAAAAGAGGGAACAGTGGGTGAGGAAAAGGGAATTTATTCTGGCAGCAGCAGGTAGTGTGGTGGGACTGGGCAATGTGTGGAGATTCCCCTACCTGTGCTACAAGAACGGAGGAGGTGAGGCACAGTGGCACATTCCAAACTGTAATATTTGAGATGATCGGAATCAGGATCAGGTTTTATTGCCAAGTACATTTACACATACAAAGAATTTGACTTAGTGTTTTGTTGCAAAACATTAACATAGAGCAAGAATAGATACAAAGTAACTTTAAACAGAATAAGATATAAGATAACACTTCATCACACTTGCTGTATATCAAACTGTAGATTAAGCTGGAGAAGATCTGCTGGCAAAAAGAATGTGTATTGTGTAAAAGGAACCATAAATCGATAGATATTTCTCAATTATTTCTACACTGAGTGCACAGTTTAACACTGTACCAGTCTGAGCGCATTATTAACCATTCTGTCCTTTCAGGAGAACATGATTAACCATTTGAAACCTGCATTAAAATAAGTGTTCTTGTGCTTGTTTGATTTCTGTCAAAAACATTGTCCCAATGTGCATGAAATTAGTAAAAGGTGACAAAAA
>NW_024650349.1:0-402 GCF_008729295.1 Plectropomus leopardus
ATTTTAATGCCAATACTTATTTACTTCTTCCCGCATGAAACTTGGATACAGGACTTTTATGTTGTACTTGTAACAGTATTTCTACACTGTAATGTTACTACTTCTGTTGAAGTAAAAGATTACCTCTTAAACCACTTTATTTTTCTAATTCCTGCAAGTTTTGGATGTTACCTCAGCGATAATCTGATAACCCACAGGATGTTCACAGTCTTCTTCTACTCTGCATCCTTAGTCAGCTTCCCTGCTTTTCTTCCTCCTCTAACTTGTTTATCAACCTGCCTCCTCCTCTCCTCCTCCCCTCTCCTCCTCTCCTCTCCTCCTCTCTGCCTCGCACTCTTAATGCTGTGTTTTGATCAGTAGCTGAGCCGATCTCCCCCCTCCCTCCTCACGCCGCACCCCCCC
>NW_024650350.1:0-873 GCF_008729295.1 Plectropomus leopardus
TATCAGCATTGTCTGATTTTTCCTGTGCCTTTCATTCAAAAGTTGTATTTACAACTTTTAGTGGGTTTAAATATTAAAAATAAATGAAGATATTTATATATATATATAGATATATACACTTACACTCTGTGTGGACTCTTTTTGATTCCGTCTCAGTCTTCTTTTTTATTATTTCCATGTAAGTTACAGGAAATTTTGGCTGCAGTTCATATTGCCTTTAAAATTTGATTCAGTGTGGCACAGCTGGATGTCGGTGTTTGCCAATTCCTATTCCTTTTTTCTCATTCCTCCTTCTCGGTTTTGATCTTTTCATATCTTCATCTTTCCTCTAATTTGGATCCTAGCCCGAGCTCTCTTTGTTGTGCTCTCTACTCAGCTAGGATGCAAGTCCTTCTCTTTTATCCATATTTGGGGAGATCATTTTTATAACACTTTGCTGTGGCTGTGTTGCGAAATATTCACAAGGAAATTACATTTTAAAGGCTTAACATTTAGAGAAGCTTTAATTCTAAAAAACACAACACAAACACTATTCGTATGCTCACGCACATGCCAAAATACTCATCACCACTTTATTTTAAAATTAAACTCTTTTTGTTCTCATCATTATGTGTGTGTGCAAGGTATTTTGGGTGTGTGTGGAGTGTGGTCTCTGCTAATTTAATAGTTCCTCTGTCTGTCTTGAGCCAGCTCATGCTCGTAGCATAAAAGCTGTTGTGCTCTCCACTCAGCTAGGATGCGATTCCTTCCCTTTTATCCACATTTGGGTGGGATCAGTTTACTGTGGCTGTGTTTCAAAATATTCACAAGGAAATAAGATTACATTTTAAAGTATTCAAAAGAGCTTTAATTGTAAAACACTAGAAAAAAACA
>NW_024650351.1:0-293 GCF_008729295.1 Plectropomus leopardus
CTTGTGTACACACAGTGTGGTACTTAAATATTCCCTAACATGAGTTATGGTTAATCATAAAGTTTTAGTATTCTGTATGATTTCTTTGGGCTAAATGCACCTTTATTGTGACGGTTTCCACTCCAGACTCTGTTGTCTCTAAAGCTAAATATAAAATCCAGAGATTTAAATATTTGTGAAAGGAGTTTGAACACATCACAAAAAAAGGTTGTTGATCCAACTAAAAAAGACTCCATCATCAAATGAATTTAAGGACCTTTTTGAACAATGCCCCTTTCCGTGTGTCTGATCTC
>NW_024650352.1:0-272 GCF_008729295.1 Plectropomus leopardus
ACCTGTCTGTCTGCCCACCTGTCTGTCTGCCCACCTGTCTGTCTGCAGTGGGTCTTCAGCTTCCTGGCTCTAGTTACCTGTCTGTCTGCCCACCTGTCTGTCTGCAGTGGGTCTTCAGCGTCCGGGCTCTAGGTACCTGTCTGTCTGCTCACCTGTCTGTCTGCCCACCTGTCTGTCTGCAGTGGGTCTTCAGCTTCCTGGCTCTAGGTACCTGTCTGTCTGCCCACCTGTCTGTCTGCCCACCTGTCTGTCTGCCCACCTGTCTGTCTGCA
>NW_024650353.1:0-594 GCF_008729295.1 Plectropomus leopardus
GGGTCATCTTGGATCCACGACACGATCATCTGGAGGAGTTCTAACGGTGGGGTGAGCTCCTCTGAAAACACACACAAAGATGAGTTTAAAGATGTAAACATTTCAGGTATTTTACATTTTCAGCCATTTAACAAAAAAATGTGCACATGATGCATTCCCTCTTCCCAAAATCTATTTTTTAAATATCGTTTTTTCAAATCTCTTTCTGTGCTTTTTTTATAGCTCTTTTAGGATGCTGCGATTGAAAAAATTAACACAAATTCAACCAATCCCTGTGAATTTTACACAACCTTGCAAATTTGCCCAAACATCCAAACTTTCCCACATATTTGACCAATCATAGCAGTTTCCCGTGAGTCACCAAGATCACTTCCTTTTTTCAGGTTGTGAAGATGCAGACATGTTCGACGTGAATGTATCACATTTACGTTTGATTAAATATGCAGATTAGTGGTGACGTTTGTGTAGCATAAATCACAAAATGTTAGAGGCAAGCTCACTTGTTAGTGTGAGGGCACAAAAATGTCAAATAAAATGTCATTTACACGACATGGAAGCTTTTCACTGGGATAATCTGCCTATTATAACTATTTT
>NW_024650354.1:0-208 GCF_008729295.1 Plectropomus leopardus
TCATGTATGTCAGCTAGCTAAAACTATGTTTGAATAGAGTTTGACTCAGATATGTTTATAAAATGTAGGCAAGTCGGGCTAGAAGAAAATAATTTTGGGTGCATCATTAGAAATGTGTTGTAAATTAGGGCGTTTATCTGTGAATACACGGGACACTCATGTTTTCTGAACAGCTGTGACCTCAGCATTTTGTTGTAGTTAGCTCACT
>NW_024650355.1:0-215 GCF_008729295.1 Plectropomus leopardus
TGTGCTGAATGATGAATCCTGCTTGGTCATAAGTCACCTATAAGTATTGGTAATGCCCTCTAAACTCTATATAAGAAAGGGCGTGTGCCATGTGCAAAGATTCTGGCACATGTCAAGAACTGAAGAGATGCCACAAAAAAGGCTTTAAGAAGAACAAGTTATGCAGTAGTAAAACCAACACACTTCTAAATAAATACACTTAACCAAAGTAAACA
>NW_024650356.1:0-292 GCF_008729295.1 Plectropomus leopardus
GCGCCCAGCCTCCCGGGGGTAACGGCGGCACCGTCACCGGCGGCGGGCCTGGCCGCCGGAGCCGCCGGTCCGCCGTCTGCTTCCACAGAGACCCATTAACGGCCATATCACCGCAGACCGGCCGGTTCAGTCCAGAGAGCCGCTGCTCCGTTCAGATCACCCGGACCGGTTCTTCTTTTGCTTATGAACCGACACCGGCACACCGGCATACCGCCCCCTGCTGCACCGGAAAGTCTCATCAACTGTTGTTGTTGTGTTTTTGTTGAGGGGGGAGATCTCTATTTTTGATGAT
>NW_024650357.1:0-489 GCF_008729295.1 Plectropomus leopardus
TAATTTAACATTCATGTGTTTCTTAGATGTTAGATTAAAAAATAGCCGAATCAAAAAGGAAATTGCTTCCGTGCTGAATCTGTATGTTTTATTTTTCTCCCGTTTGGCCTCATTTATATCTTTATCTTTGTTTTCAGAGAAAAGTTCCCCGCACCCTGAGAACACATGAAAGAAAGTGATGTGATGTGAAGTGAAGAAAGACTGTTATGGCATCATATTGTTTGTGATGCATGATAGACACATTTAAACCCGTTTCAGTGTGTGCAAATCTCAAACTCAAATAGTTTGTGTCTGGATGGCCTTAAAGTTTTAAATTGACCCTTTAAAGCATGAATCTACATCAGTAGTCTTCTCTAGCATTAAACCTCTGAAACCTTAAAAAAAAAAATTCTCAATTAAAACTAAAACATGGTACAAAAACACAATGAGCAACCTGACAAGAAATGTCCCACAATTTGCAAAAAAACAAAAAAAAAACAAAAAACAAAA
>NW_024650358.1:0-228 GCF_008729295.1 Plectropomus leopardus
AGAAGTTAGGACATCATCATCATCAGCTGAATGTGAAAGAGACAAGAAGCAGAATTTGGCGTGTTTCAATAGTCTGTCGGCTGATACTCTGCCGACGTTACTGAGACTCGGAGCTTCAGTCAGCGTCAGAACTGAACACAGACAACAAATCAAGATCTGAAGGGACCAGAGAGCAGAGTTACTGCAGTGTTCTGCTGTGAAAACACGCTTCACTCATTTACCGACGTC
>NW_024650359.1:0-1567 GCF_008729295.1 Plectropomus leopardus
GGTGGTTTTGTTTCATCAGTGTGTTGGTGGTTGTTGCAGCGCTCTTAATAATCACTGTGGCTGTCAGCAGGTGGAAGAAAACTAAAGGTGAAAACATTCATATTTTCTGCAAAAGAAGAAGTGGAGGAGTTTGATGATGCAGCTGAACAACGCCAGAACAGAATACATCAGAAAACAATGTTGCCACATGTTACCAAGCAGCCACTTAATCAACAAACCAAACAAACAAACAGTTACGTTCATTTTAACTGTAGAAAGCCTTTTTGTCCAGAGGGGGGTGCAGTAGGTTCACTAGCAGCACAATAACTCAACACCACAAGGCTGCTGGAAATATAAATGAGCATTATACATGTTAAAATGTGCTGTGGGCACTTGAATGTGTCTGTATCTGTATTCAGTTTATTTTTTATGTTCTGGTATGAAAGTTATTAAAGCAAACTAACAGTAAGTGACACATCTTGTGTGAGTCACTTTTGAGAGTTTGAGTTTAATAGCTGACTGAGAGGAAACTTTGAAATTGTTCACTGCTGTTAATGTCAGATTCTTCTGCTCAGTTTGGATTTCGTATCAGCTCATGTTGGTCAGCAGTTAAAGAGTTAAAAGCTAATGTGGTTTGTCCAAAAAGTGACATATGAGAGAAAGAAAGGATGACAGTCACAATGAGGAAGTGACGCTTTATTAATTAGAGGAAGGAAATACATCGTTTGTCTTTAAGAAACAGCTAGTTTAGAGATTTACACGAAGAAGAAACGGAGAGAGACAGAGAGACACAATGGCTGAATTCAGATGGATTAAAATGTCTTTATTTCTCATAGTGCTGCTTCATTTAACAGGTAAGGATACACATCATATAAAGGAATAACAGAAACATTTAAAACAGCAAACTTATTGCAATCATTAATGTTACTTTCTTACCTAAAGTTTGTTTAACCAAGACACACAAGTGTTTGTTTGATTTCGAGTGAGCTGAATAATGAGTTTAGTGAAACCAGCAGTGAGGCATATACTGTAAAACTTCAAATCAAAGCCGAATCCCAATAAGACACCGAGTCCCTTTAATAGCCAACTGTGGCTGCACATTTTTGCAAATAAATGTCTGTCTCAATAAGAGGCCTGGTCTTGTTACCATGCTGTTAATTCTTATTGTTTTTTAGGTGTATAAACCCGGGTTGTTGGCTACTTGCTGGAGATAACCTTAGTCAGCTGTTGAGATCACTCATACAATATGTATATATTTTTAATTTTTTGTCAGTATCGACATACTGCACAAATCTTTAGCTTCCAAAGATTCTCACAATTCAATAATCAAGTTATCAAAAATCAAGTATCAAGTAATTTTAATGAAACCATGAACACCAAAGAGGACATTTTTTTAAGCTCGGGAAAAAATGTCCAGTGACCTGTATTCATAATTAGACATTTAACAGAATTAAAATAATCTTTAATTATTTTTCAGCTTATTTCTTATTTCATCATGTTTGGTTTTTTTATCTTACTTTCTCTTTTTTTGGTTATTTTTGTTTGTTTGTTATTTTGGCAAATTTTCAGGTAATTTTCTTGTACTTGT
>NW_024650360.1:0-259 GCF_008729295.1 Plectropomus leopardus
TTCAGAGACTGTTCAGGGTTCTCTATGTTTCAGCACATCTATTTTCTCAGTTTATTGCACACCTCTTTTTGTCATGGTCATGTAATAAGTCATTTTACACTGTAGTCAATATTTATGTTAAGAGGTTCAAGAAAGCACAGTAATGAAGAAATGACTTTAGTCAGTTGGAATGTAAGGGGGATGAATAGCCCATTAAAAAGAGGAAAAGTGTATGCTCATTTACGTACACTCAAAGCTGATATATGTTTCCTCCAAGAAA
>NW_024650361.1:0-338 GCF_008729295.1 Plectropomus leopardus
TTTTTTTGCTTTAATCTTGTTGACCTTTAGTATGCACATTTCGTTTGACTGTTTTAGACGTTTCCGTTTGTTGTGTTTATGTTATTATTCGCTGAGTTCCTGCCTTTACTTTGTCAAAGTACTTTGTAAACTATTGTTTTTAAAGGTACTACACGAATAAAGTTATTATTATTGTTTTATTATAGTAAAGAGCCAAGTAGTAAAACAGTTCAACAGTTAATTGTTTGTTTTATGTTTTTTATTGTGTACTCAGGTCTCCCCTGAAAATGAGATATGGATCTCAGTGGGACCTACCTGATTCAATAAAGGTTTATATATAACGTTACAATGCTTTATAA
>NW_024650362.1:0-233 GCF_008729295.1 Plectropomus leopardus
ACTGGAATAAGGTCATAGGTCACTCTAGCGCTCCTGGTCAGGACAAAAAGTCCAATGACCAAACTGGCACTTTGGCCAAACAGGCTGCCCTCGATGGAACGCTTTGGCACTTCGACCCAGACTTTCTCTCCCACCCACCCTCCCTGACTGTCTGTGTCGTCGCTCTAGCTCCAGCTGCAGCCCAGCTTATGGCTTCTTTTTCCGGCCCTGGTCCTCCCCTCGGTCACCCCTGC
>NW_024650363.1:0-227 GCF_008729295.1 Plectropomus leopardus
AATCCAGCAGTCTCCCATTAATCCTGCTAAACCCCACCAGTCCTGCAAATCTTGAACAGTCCTAAAACCAGATCAGACCTAAAAAACATATCAGTCCTAATATCAGTCCTGAGAACCCATAGCAATTCTGCAGACCCGGATCAGTTCTGTAGACTCCCATCAATCCTGCAGAAGCCCACCAGTCCTGCAGACCCCCATTGATCCCACAGATCTTAATCAATTCTTTA
>NW_024650364.1:0-224 GCF_008729295.1 Plectropomus leopardus
TGTTTTGGCCGTGCTATTTCTTTGGCTTAAATTTAGTTCTCCCAATGGAATTTCCATCCATTGTAAGTTTTAAACATTTTTAATTCCAATTCCCATATCCCATGAACTAAGTTTGTGCTTTAGGGTTAGGGTTAAATTTTGTCCTGGGAAGGAGAGTTAGGGTTAGGCAAAGGGGGCTAAGATTAGGTGTTAGGATGGAGATTAGGGTTAGGTTTAGTATTAGG
>NW_024650365.1:0-268 GCF_008729295.1 Plectropomus leopardus
ATTAATTACCACAACTAGGGATGGGCAATGTGGAGAAAATCAAAAATCGCAATATTTTTACCCAAACACTAAAATATTTATATTGCGACAATATTCTTGGGTTAAATTGACTTCTGGTGCTTTCATGAAATATTTACATAATAAGATATTTGATAAATAATCTCAACTAATATGGATTTAATGACTAAGTGAATAATGACAAAGATTAGAACAGTCCATAAAGTTCAGAAAAATACTTGACTGTCATGCAGCCTTTAACACCAGGAAA
>NW_024650366.1:0-391 GCF_008729295.1 Plectropomus leopardus
CAAGGCAAGTCTTCTTGTGTCAATGAGAAAGTGAGCAATTTTGTGGGAGAATTTGACTGCTCTAAGGCGTGTATTTATTACTGGAGTTAGTTATACTGTCAACACAGCATCTGTCAGCAGACTGGGAAGCGACGAGGATGGGATTCGAACCCACGCGTGCAGAGCACAATGGATTAGCAGTCCATCGCCTTACCCACTCGGCCACCTCGTCTCCGTACCATAGCTGCTAAGGTGACCACGTGACGTGGTATGATAAAAAGCAATCAAAAGTTACCCTTCCTTGAGTGTCCTTGGAATGCAATATGCCAGTGTTTACTGGGGAATTAGCTCAAGTGGTAGAGCGCTCGCTTAGCATGCGAGAGGTAACGGGATCGATGCCCGTATTCTCCAC
>NW_024650367.1:0-386 GCF_008729295.1 Plectropomus leopardus
GGAATTCGGCGGCCCAATGTGACGCATTCCTCAACGGGTTAGCTCCTGACATAAAGGATGAGCTGATTTCGTTTGATCTTCCCCACTCCCTGGATGGCCTCATTGAACTGACAACCAGGCTGGACAGGCGTATTCAGGCAAGGAGGAGGGAGCAGCGACTAGAGGGAGGCGCTCCGCGGGTTCCTGTTCATCGTCATGGTCCTTCTGCCACCGCCAGCAGTTCCCCAAACTCAGCTCCTGGTGGTACGGAGCCCATGCAGGTGGGTCGCACCAGGTTATCTCCAGAGGAGCGAGAGAGGCGACGTCGGGCTAATCTCTGCCTTTACTGTGGTCAGGCCGGCCATTTCATCTCCGGCTGTCCGGTAAAAGGGCAGGCTCAGCGGTAG
>NW_024650368.1:0-594 GCF_008729295.1 Plectropomus leopardus
TAGTTTCCATTTCAGTAAGTGTGACTAGCTTTTAGTCAGTGGTAGTACTTTGCCCCCTAGTGTATGATACTTGAATCATGTACTACATTTTGTATGTACATTTTGATTTACCAAAATAGTGTAAACATCGATACCCAAGCGCAGCCAGGAAATGACATTGGATATACGTTTGCAAGCATTGAGCACAAATGGCCTACCTTCTCTTTGTTTGGTAAAGTCTGAGTTCTGGTAAAAGTGTCTCCTCCGTTTATACTGATCAGCTCCGCATCTACAGGCGGAAACGGTGCGGGGAAAACCACTACGTCACTCTTGAGTGTGTCTGAGCTGAAGCACACGTCATACTGCTGAGTAGATTTGGAGTAAGACCAGCTCCCGTCAGGGTGGGTGGTGATCATTGGGGCGCTGTACCTGCTGAAAGTGCCGTCTGTCCTGTGGCATTTGACAGCTATTAAAGTGATGAGGCTGAGCAGAAAGATCACTGACACCGCCACAATGGCGATCAGCAGATACAGGTTCAAATCCGAGAAGCTGTCCTCCTTTATGGGCACATGTCTGAACTGAGTCTGGATGTCAGCTGTGCTTTCAACCACCACC
>NW_024650369.1:0-686 GCF_008729295.1 Plectropomus leopardus
TTATTAGAACCTCCTCTGTGAATGCCCAGATTCCTGAATTCTTAAAGAACCCTTTCAGTGACTAGTTGACCCTCTACATGTCTCCTGGGACCCCCTCACTGACCCCTAGAACAGCTGAGAGGAACGAAAGTGAAAAGTGTGGTTGAAGTTTAATCTTTAACCCTTCGGCTGCCGTCAGTTTTCAGAAGCAGAACATTTTTCTGAGTGAGTTTCTGAAATAAACGTCGACGTTCTTCGTTCTCGTTGGACTTTAGAGGAACCGTCGGGGCTCCTCATTGACGTGGCGTTATGTAATAAGTCAGGCGGCGTTCAGCAGAAACACCCAGAAGTCAAACAGGCTGAGCTCACAGTTCACAGCTGATTATCAGGAACAGATCACGCTGAGCAGCGTTCACACGCAGCGACTCTCACGCTGAAAAACACCGTCATAAAACTCCACATTTCACCTTCGGATCAGCTGACGTCGATCAGTGCTCTGAAGAAAAGTAACGTGACTTAAATCGTCAACAAGAAAAGAAAATGCAACAAAAAACAATCAGCAAACATTTTAAAAGAAAAGAAAATTAAACAAAGAAAAAAACGGAAAAAATGAAAAATCACCGTCAGGTTTGGAGGAAATCTACAAAAATCTGACAAGAAAAAGATCGGCAAATTTTTTTTACAACAAATGTTTGCCAATTTTTTTT
>NW_024650370.1:0-1058 GCF_008729295.1 Plectropomus leopardus
ATCTTTCTTGCATTTGTCTATGTGGTTACAGTGGTGTTTAATATTTTACTGATCTATATAATTGTCAGTGACCACCGCTTACACACTCCAAAATTTCTGGCTGTTGTCAACCTTGCAGTAATTGATATAATGTTAAACACAAGCACTATTCCCAGCATGATCAAGACATTTGTCTTCAAGGACAATTTCATTTCATTCAACTTGTGTTTGGTACAAATGTTTGTCTACTACACTTTTGTGGCTTTGGAGTCATATGCGCTTGCTGTGCTTGCTTATGACAGACTGATTGCAATATGTTTCCCTCTGCGACAGAACTTACTCAACACACCACTCATTATGACTTGTATTATAGGCCTGACTTGGTCTTACATTCTGGGACTAATGACATATTGCACAGTGATCATGACACGACTGTCTTTTTGCAAATCAGTCAGAGTGTTCAGCTATTTCTGTGACTATGCACCTGTGTTTAGACTCGCCTGTAATGACAACACACTGCAGTGGTTAGTAGCTTCATATTCTGGTATGTTTAATTTGATGACCCCCTTTGCTTTTATTTGTCTGTCTTATATCAGCATCTTGGTCACTGTGTTCAGGATGAAATCAGTAACTAGTAGGATCAAAGCTCTCGCCACTTGCATTGAGCACCTGGTCCTTGTTGCTGTATTTTATATTCCGATAATCATCATTTTCTTCATAGGGCTTTATGTGCGAGCCATTGACCCAGACCAGCGTGTGCTGAGCCTGTCGCTGTCCTCTTGTATCCCACCCTGCATCAATCCTATTGTTTATTCTTTGAAAACTAAAGAGATTAAAACCAGAGCGCTGACACTGGTCCACAGAATGAAAACAAGACCACACTAAAGTAATCTGTGGACGGTTTTAACAGTCTGAGTAAACGGTGTGTGTATGTGTGTGTGTGTGTGTGTGTGTGTGTGTGTGTGTGTGTGTGTGTAAAACAAAAAAGGGATCATTTTATAAGTCTTTTCATGAATACTCTAACTGTATGTGTTTCCTAAAACAATCACACTGAAGCACCTTAACTTCATAATATTGTG
>NW_024650371.1:0-504 GCF_008729295.1 Plectropomus leopardus
CAACAAGTTCAGGAAGAAGAATGAGACGAGTCATTTGGGTTGAGGCAGGTTGTGGAGGTCACTCTGCCGACAGAAACACCACGACCATTCACAAGTCGGCCCTATTTTCCTGAAAGGAAAAGTAATCCCTCCACATGAACTTTCTCACGTTAAACCATGTGCTCGAAAAATGCCTACTGGAATTCTTCTATGTGTGATTTCCTGTATTTTCACAATCACTGTATTACTCCACAGAAGGCACTTCTCTGTGTGTGCACATTTACAGCAGAGTGTTTGGATGGACTACTTACTCCCGTCGGGGCAGCCTCCTGCTCTCCACCCTGTGGGCCTGAGGTGGACGGCTGAGGACTGGAGCTCCTCTCTGGCTGAACAGGGTGCACCTGTGAGCAGGGGTGGGGACAAGAAAAGGTTTTCTAGATGTCTTGCAATGCAAACACGGACGATTTGACAGATTCACAAATGTCAAAAATCTAAATGAAACATTTTGACCCCTTTTCTTATCAT
>NW_024650372.1:0-235 GCF_008729295.1 Plectropomus leopardus
AACAGCTGCTTGTGATCCTCTTCAAATAACTGTTCAAGGTAAGAGAGCATTTTAAAATCAGTCTATAGTCTATAAACAAGAAATCAAGCATCATTTCTGTTTCTGTTTTGTAACCACAGATGTTCCTCCGAGGCCCAAAATTAAGATCTCAGGTGATCTGAAGGAGAATGAGTCTGTCACTATAACCTGCTCAGCGTCCACTCCCTGTCCACACTCCCCTCCTAAACTCACCTGG
>NW_024650373.1:0-588 GCF_008729295.1 Plectropomus leopardus
TTGTGTTGTGGTTGTTTTTTGTTTGACTTGTTTTGTAATTTTTCTTTGTTCTTTTTGTTATGTTTGTTTGTTACTTGCTTTATTTTGTTTGTTTCTTACTCATAATGTTTATATTAAATGTTCTTTGCCTTCTTTTGTTTGTTTGAGGTCCTTTTCATTTTGTTTGTTTGTTGTTTGTTTTGATTTGTGTTTGTTCATTGTCTTTGTTTGTTTTGTTTTGTTTTGTCCCTTTGTTTGTTTGTATTGTTGTTATTGTTTGTGATGTTTTTAATTTTTGGATTTTTTGTCTCCCTTTGCTTGTTTGTTGTTTGTGATATAAACACTGTTTGGTCTTTGTCTTCTTATGTTTGTTTATTTTTTGTTTGATCATTGTTGTGGTTATTTGTTGTTTGTGTTTTCTTTTCATTCATTTTTTTATGTTTTGTGTTTGAGTCAAGCTAACAGCATGAGGCCACAACACACAGCATTTTAGCACAAACATTCACGCTAACAGCATGAGGCAACAACACAGCATTTTAGCACAAACATTCACGCTAACAGCATGAGGCAACAACACAGCATTTTAGCACAAACATTCACGCTAACAGC
>NW_024650374.1:0-423 GCF_008729295.1 Plectropomus leopardus
GTGTCCCATAAAAGTACAGACTGGAGTACTTTCTGTTGTTATGTCCCTAAATTGTGGAACTCACTTCCTCTGGTTACTGAAATGGCAAGCTCTCTCTGTTTTTTAAGTTAATTACAGACCTTTCTTTTTTATTTGCCCTTTTCTTCATAAATATTTGATCCAAATCATCTTTCCACTTTTTCGAAATGCCCCGATACAACTAATTGTACATATACACAATAACACCTCTATAACTTTGTCTAATTGTGTTTTATAACTTTGCTACTGAATGCTAACACTTAACTGTAATCTGTAATTGATTTTTCCATTTTAAGCTTTTTGTTTTGTCACTGCTGCCTGTGTGTTTGGTTTTGTCATCTTTGGTATTGTTTAATTGTCCTTAGATGGTACATCTCAAGGGGTTATATTGCCAGTACAACGAAA
>NW_024650375.1:0-256 GCF_008729295.1 Plectropomus leopardus
GGCATAGTTCACCATCTTTCGGGTCCTATCGCACGCGCTCACGCCCCCCCTCCCCGACGGTGCGGGCGAGACGGGCCGGTGGTGCGCCCGACCCCGCGGGGCCGGGATCTCACCTCAGCCGGCGCGCGCCGGCCCTCACTTTCATTGCGCCACGGGGTTTGTCCCACCCTCTGACTCGCGCGTGCGTTAGACCCCTTGGTCCGTGTTTCAAGACGGGTCGGGTGGGTTGCCGACATCGCCGCCGACCCCTGACGCC
>NW_024650376.1:0-213 GCF_008729295.1 Plectropomus leopardus
GTTCCCCTGTATTATCCTGTATTCTCCTGTATTCTCCTGTGTTCTGCCGTGTTCTCCTGTGTTCTCCTGTGTTCCCCTGTATTCTCCTGTGTTCTCCTGTATTCTTCTGTATTTTTCTGTGTTCTGCTGTGTTCTGCTGTGTTCTCCTGTGTTCTGCTGTGTTCTCCTGTGTTCTGCTGTGTTCTGCTGTGTTCTCCTGTGTTCCCCTGTATT
>NW_024650377.1:0-303 GCF_008729295.1 Plectropomus leopardus
CATGCAATTTGAATGAGTTAGGTAAAGTAAGTTTTATTCTTTTTTTTCTTTTTTAATGGAGCTATACTGCCATCTAGTGGCCTTAGTTATTAGTGAGTTTGTAACCAACTTTGTAGTTACGTCTTGTTTTGTAGTCATTGTATAATGATAGAGAAAATGGTAATTATATATCCAAATAATCACCAAGTTGTTAGAGCTAATGGTATGAATGTGATGTTATGTATGGTCATCTAATCAATTGAACAAGAAGGCTTTTAGAGTCATGTGTTATATTACGAATTGCTCTGTAAGATCTTCTAACAA
>NW_024650378.1:0-439 GCF_008729295.1 Plectropomus leopardus
CAACGCAGCACCTCCGCAAAGTCGTAACCTGCACACGGGAAAGTCACACGTTCATAAGCATGTCAGTATGAACACGTGACATGAACCAGTACAGGAACTTTGGCCGATGAGAGGAAAAAAACATTTATTTTCCGTTAAATTTTCATAGTTTTAATGACTTGGATATTTGAACAAACGAGCAGGTGATAATTTGGTCTTTTTAGCTGAGCTCAGGGTTGCAGCGATGAACTGATTAGACAATCAGCAGAGAAATAATCGACAGCTAATTAGTTAATCTATTAATAATTTCAGTCATTTTTAGAGCAAAAACAATGAAGAAAGACAAATATTCTGAGATATGACGCTGAGTTATGGACCTGCTGGATATAAAATAAAAAATCACTTCATTATTTTATTATTATAATTGTAACAATTATGAAATTACGTTATTAATATAAAT
>NW_024650379.1:0-227 GCF_008729295.1 Plectropomus leopardus
GGTTTATTGAGATAGCCAGTGAGGGTCTCTATTTCACATTATCTTCTTTGTCATTGGTGGTGTTGTATGCTCTCCGTATCACATCATCTGTATAGAAAATATGTCTGGCAATATGATTTGTGCAGACCAAGGTGTCATGGTTCCATGGTGTAATGGTTAGCACTCTGGACTCTGAATCCTGCGATCCGAGTTCAAATCTCGGTGGGACCTGTCTTTAAGGAGATTAA
>NW_024650380.1:0-454 GCF_008729295.1 Plectropomus leopardus
ACTACATAAATATAATTATATAAGTCATATTATATCATTAATAAGCATGTTTGTTTAGTGTATACTTTTATTTATTTGATTTAAAAGGTCCAGTGTGTAGGATTTAGAGGGATATATTGGCAGAAATTGAATATAATTCAATAAGCATGTTTTCTTAAGTGTTTAATCACCTGAAAATAAGAATCATTGTGTTTTTGTTACCTTAGAATGAACCTTTTATATTTATATTGGGAGCGGGTCCTCGACCACACAGTCTGTGATGTATGTAGGACTTATTAAGGCCAGCCTGACCTGCACAAAGACATGAGGACATAAGTTTGAATTGAATGTCTAAAGCAGAGCCAAACCAACATTGGACATAGCTGATATTATCAGCCGATTTTATCTTTTCTCAGCATGGAATGTCCATCTTCAACCTTTTAAGACTTGGATCGAAATAAGTTTTCCTGTGCTG
>NW_024650381.1:0-1299 GCF_008729295.1 Plectropomus leopardus
GGCTAAAGAAATAGCCAAAGTCCCTCTCTCAGATAACACAATTTCCAGACGTATCGATGAAATGTCTGCAGACATCGAAAGTGTGGTTTTGGACAAGATCCGTATCAGTAATAAATTTGCGCTGCAAGTTGATGAGTCTACGGATATAAGTGGACATGCTCAACTCTTGGCCAATGTGCGTTTTGTGGATGAAGACACAATCAGAGAAAACTTTCTATTTTGCAAGGCTTTGCCAGAAAAAACAACAGGAGAGGAAATTTTTCGGGTTACATCAGAATATCTGGAAAAAGGAGGACTTAAGTGGGAAAACTGCACGAGTGTCTGCACTGATGGAGCTGCAGCCATGGTCGGGCGCACCAAGGGCTTCGTAAGCAGAGTGAAGGAAAAAAAACCAGATGTGATCATTACACACTGTTTTTTACACCGCGAAGCCCTCGTAGCCAAGACTTTACCAGCAGACTTAGCTCCCGTGTTGGATGATGTTGTGCGCGTGGTAAACTTTGTGAAGTCACGACCTGTGAAAAGTCGCTTATTTGCGGCTTTATGTGAGGAAATGGGAGCGGAGCATAAAGCCTTGCTGTCTCATACGGAGGTCCGATGGTTGTCGTGCGGCAAGGTGCTCGCCCGGGTGTATGAGCTGCGAGAGGAACTTAAAGTGTTTCTGACAAATGAGAAGTCGGATTACGCAAAGCTGCTTGCAAGTGATGAGTGGTGTGCAAGGGTGGCATACCTGGCAGATATTTTTCATCATCTGAATGAACTGAACACACGAATGCAAGGCCGAAATGAAAACCTGCTTACAAGTACAGATAAAATAAATGGATTCCGTTCAAAGGTGCAACTCTGGCAGCAACATGTGGAAAGTGGCAATCTTGAAATGTTCCCACTCACCAATAAATGGCAAGATGTTAATACTGCTGCACTGTGTGAGATAATAGTTAAACATTTAAAAACTCTTGAGGAGAAGATGTCATTTTATTTCTCTTCAGCCTCCACGGAGTGCCTTGACTGGGTTAGGGACCCATTCAGCTCAGCATCAGCTGTTGGGAAGGACATGACTTTACAGGAGCAGGAGGAACTAACTGAACTGAGAAGAGATCGTGGTCTCAAGCTAAGCTTTGCTGATCTACCTTTGGACAGTTTTTGGTTGGCGGCTGCCAAGGAGTTCCCCATGCTAGCCAACAAAGCTATTTTGTCATTCTTCAATGTTAAAGAGCTTATATTAACAATATAGCACTTATATTGTTATTGAAGCTTTTTTTCCCACATTTTCAGCTGGTGGTGTGCCGCGGCATTTTT
>NW_024650382.1:0-368 GCF_008729295.1 Plectropomus leopardus
TCTTTATTAGGTAACGTTTGAGTTCTGGTAAAAGTGTCTCCTCCGTTTATACTGATCAGCTCCGCATCTACAGGCGGAAACGGTGCAGGGAAAACCACTACGTCACTCTTGAGTGTGTCTGAGCTGAAACACACGTCATACTGCTGAGTAGATTTGGAGTAAGACCAGCTCCCGTCAGGGTGGGTGGTGATCATTGGGGCGCTGTACCTGCTGAAAGTGCCGTCTGTCCTGTGGCATCTGACAGCTATTAAAGTGATGAGGCTGAGCAGAAAGATCACTGACACCGCCACAATGGCGATCAGCAGATACAGGTTCAAATCTGAGAAGCTGTCCTCCTTTATGGGCACATGTCTGAACTGAGTCTGGAT
>NW_024650383.1:0-305 GCF_008729295.1 Plectropomus leopardus
ATTTGTGCTTGTGAGTGACATGTCTCAAGGGTTATTGGATGAATTGACTTAAAATTTGGCATGTCTGTATCTTCCTCTCAGGTTGAATTTTAATCATTTTGGTTCCTTGACCTTAACCTTAATATCATCGGCAAGTACTTAAAAAAATCCAATAGTTGAATTCATGACCAAATTACTGCAGAACTGGAGATATTCCCATCATCCTAGATGGACTGACACAAAATTGAGATTTGTGATCCTCAAGTGAATCATGAATCTCCTGAGTGAAACACCTCGACAAGGAAGCAACAAATTATGCATGGGGC
>NW_024650384.1:0-429 GCF_008729295.1 Plectropomus leopardus
TGATAGCTGTCTGGACATCTTTAACCCTTAGAAACCTGGAAATATTGACCTCATTTCTATCAAACATGGGATGAAGGCAATGAGCAATTTAGGAAGGAATGACCCAGAAATTAGGAAGAAATTAGTAAAAAAAAAGTTACCTGAAGACCTGAAGAAAATTACCTGAAAATCAGTATAATAAATAAAACAAACAAATATGAAAGTTAAAAAACATCCAAAAACTGCTTAAAATAAGAATGATTCTGTAAAAATAATTTCAAATATAGATGTATGATAATTATAAAAAAATAAAAAAAAAAATTTTTCCATGAGCTATATCTTAATAAATAAATACAATAAATAAATTGCTAAATTAACAAACTTCTTGCCATGGTGCTCATTGTCCTTTCCCCCTTATTTTCAAAAGAAATCAAACCAATTTGCTGAGTG
>NW_024650385.1:0-423 GCF_008729295.1 Plectropomus leopardus
AAAAACATCCCGGTTTCAGGACGTCCATGGCAGTTGAAAAATAAAAGGATGACACGCTGACAGCTTCGACAATAGGGATTTTTTTCATGAATGGTTTTTGAAATTGCATACATTTAGATGCCTGACCACATACGATTAATTTTGGCCATTTTTTTAAAGAAAGAAATTTAGTGATTTCTCTTTTGTAATAGTAACTTTAAAGTTACAGTTTACTAATGTATGAAAAACTTGGCAGCCACAGCTCAGCTCTAAATGTCGACTCTCTACTGACCAAACAAATTGCAGTATTTCAAATTCCACATTTTAGTACCTGATCTGTGTGATAGGTATCCCAATAGAAGGGTGACCAAAAAGAAGGACAGTTACAAAGAAATAGTTCCAAAGGTACCATCCAAAACTTTTTACAATGGTAACGCAAAAAAA
>NW_024650386.1:0-231 GCF_008729295.1 Plectropomus leopardus
TGGCAGCAGAGTGGAGTCAGACACTGATATACAAGAAAAAGACAAAATCTCTACATCAGTAAGAACATGAAGGTCATCTACCAAGGTCTCACAGGGAGATAAAGCTGCTGACGAGGCTGCAAAAGCAGTTATAGGAGCAGACAGATTGGGAAAGGTCTTTTTGGTTCATTAACATTGCCTGCTTTGAAGCTGTCTTGGTTACTGATATAACTCCTCAGGAAGAGAAGATGA
>NW_024650387.1:0-339 GCF_008729295.1 Plectropomus leopardus
CTTAGTCCACTGGCATCGCTTCAAGAAGAGCAGTAATATATTCTGTAGAGTGTACTTCTGGGGTTTGGTCCCCAGATTTTTCTGCGGAGTGCATTCATTCATTCATTCATTCATAGTTCATTCACAGAGTTGATAAAAAATTTGAATACAAACATGATTTTAAGTAAAATCAGACGTGTGAAATGGGACTGTCTGATAAGCTATTTGAAGCTTGTAAATAGGGGCCCAGACATTAAAAGACATACAAGTTTAAAAATATAAATTTCATCCTGCAATTTAACTCTAATCTAAAACATCAAATGCATTCAAATGTCTCTAAAATCCTAAAAATATGGCACA
>NW_024650388.1:0-823 GCF_008729295.1 Plectropomus leopardus
TTATTTATTTATTTATTTTTTTACTTTATTTTTTAACTGCACTGACAAATCTCCTCATGAAATATCTTATCAAGCTTTTATATGTACACATGATCTCTCCCAAATTTCAATTCCCCAAAGGAAATTGAACTGTCTATATTAATGTATGTTCTGTACCATAAAATGCTGTCCAAAAGAATTTCAAAAAAGAATAATAATCCGAACATGTCGATTGCAAAACCAAGCACTTTGAGTGGACATAAATTGACAGGTGAACATGTCCCGAGGGGTTACTTTGCAGCTTTTTCACTGTTGCTGTCTGCAGCGCTCTCACTCAATACAAGAATTGTTGTTTCAAGTAGTCATTTACACACAAAAACAATTTTAAAAAAAGTTTGATCAATATCTATCACTAACATGAAACGTGACATCTTATCTTAGAAAAATAAAATGTAATGATTAAACTCAGAGTTGATGAAGAGTACTTCCATTAAGATTCTCTAAATGTTTTTGGCTAGTTTGAAAAGAGTTGTTTGACTTGTTTAATCCTGGTGGACGTGTGCGTGCAGTTTAAAAATGTGAAAGTAAACAATGAAAAAAGGTCTTATTAATTTTCTCATTGAGGACACTGCAGGCTTAAGTAAGGAAACTCACATGATGGTTTTGATATTTTTGCTTGCAGAATGTGGGGGAACAGCATCGGAGATGAGGGAGCACAAGCGTTTGCGGAAGCTCTGAGGCACCACCCACAGCTTACAAACCTCAGGTGTGAAGAGCTGCGTACGAAGACGATAAAAACCTACAAATTTAAACTCATTGATTACATTTCAGTTCACTGTGTTTC
>NW_024650389.1:0-238 GCF_008729295.1 Plectropomus leopardus
TCTGCATCTATACTTACCAAAATTGCACTTTCTCCTTTCCTTTGTACATGTTCTATGACGTGTAAACACCTTCTTATGTTGTCTTGCGTTTGCCTTTCTTTAATAAAACCAGTCAGATCCTCATCGATCAAATCCTGCATGAATTCCTCTAATCTCTTTGCTATGATGGAGGTATAAAGTTTGTAGTCTATATTTAAGACCGATATAGGTCTATAATTACAACAATATTCTTTGTTTT
>NW_024650390.1:0-382 GCF_008729295.1 Plectropomus leopardus
TGACTGAGGGAGGTTTTTGTACGACCAAAAATCACTGTGTGAACACTCCACCACTGTGGTAACTCTGACAGTAATAATCTGCTGCGTCTTCAGTCTGAACTCCACTGATGGTCAAAGTGAAGTCAGAGCTGCTTCCACTGCCACTAAACCGAGCTGGTGTTCCTGATTCAAGTGTGCTCGCTAAATATATCAGGAGCTTTGGAGGCTGTCCAGATTTCTGTTGATACCAGTGCAGATACTGATAACCGCTGTAACTGTAAACAGCCTGGCTGGTTTGACAGGTGAGCTTGACAGTGGATCCTGGAGTAAATGTCACTACTGGAGGCTGAGTCACTGTCACCTGACTGCTGCATCCTGCAGACAAAAACAAATCCTTCATTTA
>NW_024650391.1:0-257 GCF_008729295.1 Plectropomus leopardus
AAAAGTGCTAAATAAAAAGTAATTGATATATATAATTAAAAACAATATATGGTTTATGTACCTAATGTACCTGATCTCTACAATATGTTAGTGTCAGAGGAGTCAGGCTTCAGTATCTGAAATGTAACAATTTGTTTAATAGATTTTCTGAACCAGGGATAGAAAAAGGCATAGATCAGAGGGTTTAGGCAGGAGTTTATATAAATCAGCCTAATCTGACTGGCTGCAGTTGATGCTGAAATCAAGTTGTTCTCAGC
>NW_024650392.1:0-2572 GCF_008729295.1 Plectropomus leopardus
AGGCTCAGTCCTGAGGGTGGATGAGAGAGGGCAAGTTTAAATTTCAGGGAGTAATTTGAAAGACTTTTAACAATTTTAAAGGGTTCAAAGAGGAAGAAAAACATTTGTTTCCAACAAATATCTTTACACAAAAGCACTAATCCAAGCAATTACAAGTTGTCATCCCAAGTCCTCACATGTTGCTGCTTTGCAGTGGACTTTTCATATTACGTTTTTTCTGCATGTTGACGTCCAAGGTGCCACGACGTTGCAAGCAGTTATGTGGAAACAACACAAGAACATAGCAACCAACTCTAAAATGTTAACACGAGTAGTTAGGATTAGGGGATGGAGGCGCATGATAAGGTGGAGAAAAAAAACAATTACATTTGGATGCCAACACTGGATGTAAAAGTTTGAAGTTTTCTTGAACCCATCCACCACTCCCGCCTGCTCTATTGGTGCCTTCGTGCTCCTCATACGTTGTTGCAGACAGCATTTCAACCTGATGCTATCCAGTAGCATCCACGGAGTATCATGTGGACGTGACAGGTTTCGTCCAGCCACGCCGTCAACTGACGCTGCCCATCCACGTATCATGCTGCTGTGGCAGGTGCTGTCTGGCCATCCAGTGGTGTAAAATAGCACCACGAACGGCTCTGTCCGCCCGCGTTCTGAATTGATGCCGTCAGCATCGTACGTGTAAAGCACTGTTTAAGTGGCAGTATTTGATGACTTCTGAATAAGAAGGGGCTGGATAACTGTCACTGTTTATTTTTTTCACTACATTAACGTTGGCTACACAATGTTGAATTTCCACCTGAATGATGACAGACAAGCTGGCCAGTATTTCTGAAACAGTAGGCGGGTTTTCATTACAGATTTTTGCAAAAATTAAGAGATATTTTTTCAATAAAATGAATAAAACAAAACTGCGGTGAATGGGTTTCCACTGAGTGATGTTAAGCGACCTCCTCTTGCAAAAACACTCCAGTAACCATGGCGATGGATGTTCAAAACATTATCAGGTTAATTTTTATTGCAGCCACCGCACGAGCCGTCATTATCTCCAATGGAAGACGTCATAGGCGTGTTAAGCTTGCAAAAATGGAGAAGCAAGCCCCTTATATGTGGGAGCAGTCAAGTATGAGGAATTTCTGGGAGGTGATAGTCCATGATTTCACAGGAATTATGGATTCAAAACCTCTGGATGATCCGCTCAACATTTGAAAAGTGATGCAATGCAATAACACCTCTTTCAAGTTCCTGCTGACAAACACATAGCCATAGTCACCATCATGTGACCGATAAAAGCCAAACAAACGTGTTTCCATGACAGTTTGGCAACATTTGGCTATTTCGAATTGCCTGAAATTTTTATCTTTAGGCCTTTTTTATTATTGTGATCCAACAAGATTACAATACTGTGGAGGGGTGAGCCTGAACTGAAAACAAAAACACACATATGGGCCATGAAATTTTGTAAATGACTTGAACTTACCAAAGAGGAGGAGAATCAGAGTCACGTAACGATCCATTTCTGATTTTTTACTGCAAATAAGAAGAAGAAAAGAAAATGTAACACCAAGCACTGAAAGATATTCATGGGATTATTTTACTGAATTTGCTTAGCATTCATAATTTGGTGATTTGCAAGTCCAAAGAAGTCTTGAGGTCAAATGTAAAACTGAGTTCAGTTTTACCACTTTGATGTGTAATTGGTGCCTGTTTCGTGTGAAATAGTCAATGAAATGAAACGCTCATCTGTTAAAAAGTCATTTAAATAATTCAAAACCTATCCTAGTTTCTGTTGTGATGTTTAAACATCTTTTGACCAGCAAATCATTAAACAGGTCAGATTTTTAAAATGTTTCAGATTTCATCTATTTAACCCTTTGAAACCTGAGCATCACTTGATGTCTCACAAAAACATGGGAGGAAGAAATGAGAAACAAAAGAAATGAAAAAAAATATATATCAAGAAATTGTGTTTATAGCACAAGAAAACGATCTGAAAATGCATTAAATAAATACATAAGAAATTTAAATAAATGTAGAAGAAAGTTATAAAACTAGAAAACATGCAAATGGAATGGGAAAAGTGCGTAAAATATTATATTGTTTTTTAACAGTTTTAAATACGTAATTTTGATATTTATAATCATACTTTTTCCATAGACATTTTTCCATACCTTAAAAAAAATCTAAATCTACTTATATGTGAAACATTTATCAAATAGCTACCTTTTTCTGATGTGTCTGAAAGAAACTGCATCAATTTGCTCAGGATTTACAGATTAAATACTTGTGAGAGGTGTCTTAAATGATTAATTTCAATGTTAACAAAAGAAAAAAGAACATCAGTGAGTTTTTAATGCACATTTCAAAACTCACCCTCTACCAGCTCTTACATGAACAGTTATTATACTCCTGCAGGCCTTGATTACTGGAAAAAAAGCAATGTAAAAATAAGAAGTATACTCACAAATTTAAAATCCAGCTTCTGAATCATGCTAAATGGTTGACATCCGAACTCTTTGAAGTCAATCCTCCAAAATTGCAGAGACAGAAAACAATGACTATAACCTGCTTG
>NW_024650393.1:0-213 GCF_008729295.1 Plectropomus leopardus
CCCGGAGGACAGGCTGGTGGACGCCCCCAGAAGACGGCAGAACTCCCTCCAGAATGCTGAGGTGAACTGGGGCCCCCGATCGGAGACCACATCTGAAGGGATGCCGTGCAGTCTGATGACATGCTGCAGTAGCAATCCCGCTGTCTCTTTGGCTGAAGGGAGCTTGGGTAAAGGCACAAAATGTGCCATCTTGCTGAACCGATCTACCACTGT
>NW_024650394.1:0-211 GCF_008729295.1 Plectropomus leopardus
TACAAGAAAAAGAGTTGTAAATGTAATTTTATGAGAATAAAGGCGCAAATTTATGAGAATAACATCATAATATTCCGAGAATAAAGTTGTAAGTTTATGAGAAAAAAAGTCAAAATTTTACAAGAATGAAGTCTTCTTTTTTATCACAAGAAAGGGGATATTACATTACGGAAATAAACATATCGCTAGCAAACTATAAAACAGGCGAGAG
>NW_024650395.1:0-232 GCF_008729295.1 Plectropomus leopardus
TCATTAAGTGGTTGAATTAACTGACTCTTGTGTTCATTGGACCAGTTGTCTTCATCACAGTGTCTTCACCAACTTTTTGTGTCTTTAGCTGATAATAAAAGTGAACAGAACATGATTTGGTGTCTTTAATTAAATTTTTCATGTGAGTATGTAGTGTGTGCTTGCTGAGGTTACAGTCAGCTCTGTGTTCAGTGGTCTGTGTCAGAGTCTCTTCCTCTTCAGCAGCTGCAGT
>NW_024650396.1:0-397 GCF_008729295.1 Plectropomus leopardus
AGAATTGAGTCTCTTGGCCGTGCGAATGTATTCCAGGTTCTTATGATCGGTCCAAACGAGAAATGGAACCCTGGCACCCTCCAACCAGTGTCGCCACTCCTCCAGCGCCAACTTCACTGCCAGGAGTTCACGGTTGCCGATGTCGTAGTTGCGCTCCGCTGGGGTCAGTTGCCGTGAGAAGAAAGCGCATGGGTGCACCTTCCCATCCTCACCAGAGCGTTGCGAGAGGATTGCTCCCACTCCCACATCCGAGGCGTCGACCTCCACCACGAACTGCCCATCTGGATCGGGGATGAGGAGAATGGGAGCAGAGCTGAAGCGCCCCTTGAGGTGTTCGAAGGCTTTGTCAGCTTCAGAGGACCAGCGGAACCGGACCTTGGAGGAGGTAAGGGCTGTG
>NW_024650397.1:0-449 GCF_008729295.1 Plectropomus leopardus
TTAAAAATCTACAGGGAAAAATGGGATATTAGCATTATTAGCATTAGCATTTTCCAGCCTGCATCCTGGCCTCAACTTGAGGGCCAAAATGGGAATAAATCATACAACTTTTTTGTAATATCCGGATGAATTTTAGTACTTTATGCACATTTACGTACTGTATTTTAATTTATCCAATCTATATAAAATCCATCTGCACTGCATCTAAATCTAAAAATGAGACTTTTTTGAATTTTTTGGGATTCACACACATACTTAACAATACATTTTTATGACTTTAAAGAGAAAAAAAATACATTTTAAAGATCATACACTGAAATGACCATGGATACTCCTTATTGGTTCCCTTTTAATTGCTATATAATAGCCTTTTTTAAAATATATATTAAGGGTTAAGGGGAGGCCCTGTAAAATACTTTTTAAGCACTGGGGAGGGACTTATATTTAAT
>NW_024650398.1:0-400 GCF_008729295.1 Plectropomus leopardus
TTAAAAATCTACAGGGAAAAATGGGATATTAGCATTATTAGCATTAGTATTTTCCAGCCTGCATCCTGGCCTCAACTTCTGGCCCAAAATGGGAATAAACTTTTTTGTAATATCCGGATGAATTTTAGTACTTTATGCACATTTATATAAAATCCAATCCATATAAAATCCATCTGCACTGCATCTAAAAATGAGACTTTTTTGAATTTTTTGAGTTCCTGGCAGGATTCACACACATACTTAACAATACATTTTTATGACTTTAAAGAGAGAAAAAATACATTTTAAAGATCATACACTGAAATGACCATGGATACACCTTATTGGTTCCCTTTTAATTGCTATATAATAGCCTTTTTAAAATATATATTAAGGGTTAAGGGGAGGCCATGTAAAATAC
>NW_024650399.1:0-371 GCF_008729295.1 Plectropomus leopardus
GGGAGCAGCGACTAGAGGGAGGCGCTCCGCGGGTTCCTGTTCATCGTCATGGTCCTTCTGCAACCGCCAGCAGTTCCCCAAACTCTGCTCCTGGTGGTACGGAGCCCATGCAGGTGGGTCGCACCAGGTTATCTCCACAGGAGCGAGAGAGGCGACGTCGGGCTAATCTCTGCCTTTACTGTGGTCAGGCCGGCCATTTCATCTCCGGCTGTCCGGTAAAAGGGCAGGCTCAGCGGTAGAAGGGGGCATCCTGCTGAGCCGTTCACAGAACTCTGCTCCTAGTCTTCGTCCCCTATTCCACGTCCAGTTCCTGCTGAAAGAGGGCTCTCACACCCTCTCCACGTTCATTGACTCTGGGGCCGATGTAAACC
>NW_024650400.1:0-421 GCF_008729295.1 Plectropomus leopardus
CACTTCCAGGAAACTGACCTCCATGCAGTAAGTATCTCGGACACACGTCCCACACAGTGTCCTGACTGAGGGAAACAACAGTAAAGAGTGAAGAGTGAGAGTGAAGGGTGGATGAGTTCACTTCCAGGAAAAGGACCTCCATGCGGTAAGTATCTCGGACACACGCCCCAGACAGTGCCCTGACTGTGGGGCGCAAAGGTTAAGAGTGATCGGTGGTGGAGGTCAGTTCCAGGAAATGAACCTCCAATAAGCCCTTTGAGACAAACTGGTTGTAAAAATTGGCCATACAAATAAAATTACACTGCCTTGCTTTGCCTTACAATGAACATTGAAGTCAACTCTATTTTAAAAACAATTTTGTGGTAATTGTATCGTACTGCTTTTTTCCCGTGGGAGGACATCAGGTGTTTGTCGAGCCTTA
>NW_024650401.1:0-343 GCF_008729295.1 Plectropomus leopardus
AAAAGTTTGTTAGAAAATTACCACAAAAAAAGAAAAAAAATCCAGAAAACTATATTCAGAATTATTATATTTAAAATTATGTGACAAAATGTTACGTAAAAAGTTCTAGAAAAAGTTGTTTAATATAAAATAATATCTTGACTTACGATATTGAGTTAGTGCCACTTAAAAATTACGAGTAAAAGCTGCTTAATAAATACTGCTTTCGTCATGTAAAATATTATATTATGATTGTATAACAATTATTTTGAGTTATATTAACTTACTGGCTTTTACTGTATGTAATTGAATTTGGTATTTTTTACTTTCTTCTGAACATGTAAACAAATTTAAAAAAAAAAAA
>NW_024650402.1:0-802 GCF_008729295.1 Plectropomus leopardus
ACAATAAAAGTAAAGATAAAGAAAAGAAAACAAGCAAGTTTTGTTTTAACTAAAATTTTAAGGTACTTTATGGTTCCATGTTTTGCTACCTAATACAGGTACTACATTTGACAGCTATAGTTATTTTTTAGATTAAAATAACAGTTTGATATCTAAGAAATGTCTGCAGATAAATATGCAGCCAGTTAGCTTAGCTTAGCAAAAAGGCAGCAATACAAAAATTTCAGTTTGAATGTATTTCAATGGTACATTTTTTTACACTTAACAGTATGAATGTAACAATTTTGTTTACACAGTTCAGATTATTACAGGAGCTGAGCTGGAAATTCAAAGATTAAACAAAAATGCACAATAATGCCAAAATGTTTGCATGAACACAGCCAAAATTATTAAAAAATGAAGAATGAAAAGTGCATAAAAAGCAGCCTGTAAGGGTTAATGAATATTTCTAGTCCACATAAATCTGATATATGCAAAAATATTACATAGTGTCGGCGCGTATAGGTGATGTAAATATAAGTCACCACATATTCTCACATAGATGATCAGACTCCATTCAGAAGACATTAAAACTTGTAAAAAAATTTAAAAATAAGTCATTCATTCAAAAAAATAGGCAGTGCAGCTTTCATTAATTATGCTCCAAAAGCTATAAGAGAAGCAGGCTCTGTGAACATTTTTAAACAGCAGCTGAAAATCTATTTAATTTAATTATGTTATTTTTACTATTTATTTTAATTTCACATGTATCTGTCTTTAGATTGTCTAATTTTGTTGTTTTTTTCTGTGTTGCATTTTTTCT
>NW_024650403.1:0-2912 GCF_008729295.1 Plectropomus leopardus
CGATGTGGGTACACATAAAAATAAGAAATAAGAATAGAATAAAGATAAAATAAGACTTCATTAATTCCACACTGGGGACATTTACACATTACAGCAGTTGAAGAGTACAGAGTTGATATTGAGTTTTTTTCCAGGGCCGATACCGATTATTAGTAGGTAATGAGACTGAAAACCAGTATTTGGAACCGATATGCATTTACATCAAAATTTTGAATCTTTCTGTCAATATTTAGAATTTGGAATATAACAAACTCCAACACAAAAGTTATTTAGTGGCCTTCAGCAAATGTTTCATTAAAACTGAAACATCATATACAACAAATTTCCCAGCAACTTTTTTTTTTATAACCTCAAGAGAAAATTTAAATAAAAAAATAAATAAATAAAAATCGCACCTTGAGGTTTAACAAAGTAAATGTTCCTCCCATACTGACACTAAATCACACTTTTTGATTAGTTAATTTTATCTGCGATTATTACAATAAAATGCTGATACAGATAATTGTGATGCAAATGCAAAACGCCATATAACTGCCCCAATAATTGGCCAATTATTGGATAACCTGTCGGCCTCTCCTCTACTTACTCCAGCTGACCTTCCCTAGCGCCTTTTGATTCTGCTGGCCTAACCAGCCCAGACCCTACCATCCCAGCAATCTACAGCCAAGAACAGTGCTCTGGCTACTACAGACTGGTAAAAGTTTATTTAGGGGCCACACACTGATTTTCATTAAGCAAGAAAATAAATAGCTCAGACAGACAAAAACCTTAAACCCATAAAACAACAACGAGAGGAAAAAAAGGTTCTCAGGTTCTCACTAAAACATGTCCTGTCCGGCTCGTGAGGGCTGTGGAGGAATGTCGCTGCATGTAATTATGAACGAGACTGAACTAGTCACTCTGTGTCTATGTTTCAATACATTTCAGATGGAAATGTTGCACTTTGTACTTCACAACAGTTATCCAACAGCTTTAGTTACTTTACAAATAAGACTTTTGCACAAAAAAAACATAGTTTATAAAATATGCTTTGTTATGAATTAAATCACCAATGAGTTTACACAAGTACAGCTGCAGCAACTGTCAGGCACAAACAAAGTCTGGAAAGCCAGGACAGATCAGACACAAACTAAATAAAAAGACAAGAATGAGTGGATGTGGTATATATACTGCAAGGCTGATTAGGGAAATGAGAAGCAGGTGAGTTTGTGAGCAGGGAAGGCCATGCAATGGAAGCAGGGAGTGGCTGAATCTGCAATCACAGAGAGTTACTATAATGCAGAGTAAATGGAGCAAGCAACAGAATGAATTATCAACAAGTGCATTATATCTTTCATGGGACAGGAATTATTGCAGGACTCACTATATTTCATAATAATGGAGATATTTGCAAACAATAAATAGATAAAATCGATTCTTGGAATAAACTTTCTTTTACTGTTGGATATTACTTCAGACAAACACCTCTGAAGGTGTGAAACAAATCCTTTAATTGGCCCCTTTGTTGTCTTTTAATTATAATTTTCATAGAATCATTCATTTGGACAACATAATTCTCTCAACTGATATAAACATAATATCCTGAGATGATCCCACCGATAGCTGAACAACAATTAATCATTTCCCAGCTGTTGTTGTCTTGTGTTTAAATAACTGCTGTTTGTCCGCTAAATGACTTGCTGTGTAACAATTCATCCTGTAGCTACGTGGGTCGGAGGAGGCCTCATTGTTGGAACAGCTGAGATGGTGTACACGCCCTCTATGGGATTAACATGGGCAGTAATAATGCTATTGGCATACAGCGCATCTTTTATTATTGGTAAGAGTTTGAAATTAAATCTGACAGGATGCTCTACTATCTCATACTTTGACAACCTCATACACGTTGTTTAATAGTACATCTGACAGGATGCTGTGTGCTGTATGTAGAAAACAAATACACCCTTACAATCTCACTCATATTGCTCTTATTTTGAAAACCTCAAATATGGCTGCTTTATCAAAAAGAAAATTGATCTTTTTACCATCAGTCCATTTTATGCTTTCAAAAGGACTTCCGAGAGGTTAAGGAGTGTTTTAACAGTTTAATGGAAGTCATCTCTAACTTATTTGTGTCCTGTAAACAGCAATTGTAATTGCCACACTATTTGACTCTAAAAAGTGATAACATAAGGTGCCAAACATAATCTGGTACGGTGTATCAAATGGTAACATTTATGTTTTAAACTGTGCATGGTCCTTTTTAAATCAATAGAAAAATAAAATCAATAATAAATAATGTAGTAAAGTAAATTGACACAGGCAATTATACAATTAAATGAAAACTGAATTCAATAATTGTGCCTTTAATTTACATAAATACAGTTAAAACAGTGAACACTAAATCTGGTTCTAATTGTGGTGTCTTCTGATTTTGTATAAATGAAGCTGGGTTGCTGTTTGCAAAGCCAATGAGAGAAAGAAACTGTGTGACGATACTGGACCCTTTTCATGCCAAGTATGGAAAAGTGCCAACAGCTGCATTGAGCCTGGCTTCACTTTGTATGGATGTGCTCTGTATGGCTGCAACACTAATTGGTTTAGGTAAGATATTTTTATGCACTTTACTCAAGTATGTATACATTTAACCGTCTTGCAACTGTGTTTGCAATTCCTTCTTCTAATGAGTAAAAAAAATCTATAAGCAACACGTTTCCATCCCAAGTCATCACATGGTGCTGCTCTGTCAGTGACCTTCTGCGTCTACCTATGATGTTTTAGGTATCCTTCTGCATCAGCTATTTACACTCCCGGATGCCTTTATCGTGATGTCAACAAATGGCAGGTGGTGGGATGACGTCATGTCGGGATGACGCAGCCCATTACCAAGGTGTCAACAAATGCACATGGTGGGATGATGTGACACATCGTTA
>NW_024650404.1:0-544 GCF_008729295.1 Plectropomus leopardus
AGAAAAATGTTATAAAATTACGACAAGTAGTAGTTTTACAAGAAAAAAGTGGGAATTTACCAGAATAAATTTGTAATATTACCAAAATAAAGTCGCAATTTTATGAAAATAAAGTTACATTTTTACAGAAATAAACTTATTGCCAGCAAATTATAAAACAGGCAAGAGCACAAACAGCCTTCTTGGCAACCACTGTCCCTGAGGTCATGCCGTGCCACATATAGTCAACAGGTAACCTGTTCTCCTCTCTTTTATAGTTTGCTGGCTATATGTTTATTTCTGTAATATAATATCCCCTTTCTCATAAAAATACAACTTAATCTCGTTAAATTCAGATTGTTTTCTTGTAAAATTACAATTTTTTTCTTGTAAAATTACAATTTTTTTCTTGTAAAATTACAACTTTATTCTAGTTATGTTACGACTTGATTCTCAAAAAATGAAGACTTATTTTCTTGTAAAACTGGTTGAAAAGTTGATTCTTGTAATATTATGACTTTTTTTCTCATAATATTATGACTTTATTCTCAAAATTACAAGTTTA
>NW_024650405.1:0-235 GCF_008729295.1 Plectropomus leopardus
TAGAAAATTACCTGAAAATTAATATAAAATAATACATAAAAAACAAATCAACAACAAAAAACAAGACAAACAAGACTTAGAAAATGTACTTACAAATTGTAATTGTTCTGTAACACCATTTAAAATATGCAATTATGATCATTACAAATAGACTTTTACCTACCTTTTGTCTTTTTTCCTAGCTTTTTAAAAAAAAAAATGTAAATCTAGTAATTTCTTGCAATTTGTTGAACAG
>NW_024650406.1:0-548 GCF_008729295.1 Plectropomus leopardus
TTTGTACGACCAAAAATCACTGTGTGAACACCCAAGCACTGTTTATAGAGTGTGCACTCTGACAGTAATAATCTGCTGCGTCTTCAGTCTGAACTCCACTGATGGTCAAAGTGAAGTCAGAGCTGCTTCCACTGCCACTAAACCGAGCTGGTGTTCCTGAATGAAGCGTGCTCGCTAAATATATCAGGAGCTTTGGAGGCTGTCCAGATTTCTGTTGATACCAGTGCAGAAACTGACCAGCACTGTTACTGTAAACAGCCCGGCTGGTTTGACAGGTGAGCTTGACAGTGGATCCTGGAGTAAATGTCACTACTGGAGGCTGAGTCACAGTCACCTGACCGCTGCATCCTGCAGACAAAAACAAATCCTTCATTTATCAGCAGAAATCAATGAGAGAAAAGGCAGCACATCATGTTTGAAATGTTGCTGAGTGAATGAACCTGTAAAACAGCAGCAGGCCAGTGTCCAGATGAGGATGGTGATGAGAGTCATGGTGGTTGTGCTTTCTGCTGTGTTGACTGACAGATCTGAGTCCTGCAGTGTTGAAC
>NW_024650407.1:0-400 GCF_008729295.1 Plectropomus leopardus
CTTTAACCCTTTGAAACCTGGATCGACATCAGTTTTCTTGTGTTGTTCGGATGCCTGTCACCTGCATTTAAACCTTGGAGACCTGAACAAATAGGTTTGATTTCTTTGAAACACACGGGGGAAAAGGCAATGAGAAACTTGGCAAGAAATATGTACCACAAATGGCAAGAAACAAGTAAAAGGTGAAAAAAAAATTACCTGGAATTTTCTTCTTAGGGTAAAAAAATAAGGTAAAAATGTTTTTTTTTTATTTAAATATTTAGTTATTTAATTTAATATCATTTTTAGCATTGTATTCAACATGCTTGTTTTTCTTACTTTTTAAAAAATATTTTATTTTCAGGTAATTTTCTTTCAACTTTTTGGGAGCCATTTCTTACATTGCTCATTGCCCTCTTAG
>NW_024650408.1:0-287 GCF_008729295.1 Plectropomus leopardus
TAGGCAAACTGGCTTTTTTCAAAAACATGCAAAAAATTGAATGAGCAGCCTAAGAAGAAATGATCCAGAAATTATCAAAAAATAAAAAAAAATTAAAAATTAAAAAGAAAATTACCTGAAAAATAGCAAAAAACAAACAAACACAGAAAAAACAATGGCAAAGTAAAACTAAAAACAATTAATTAATAGAAATGGAAATTAATAGAAATATAGTTTTCTGGACATTTTCCCTAGCTTATTTATTTATTTATTTATTTTAAATCCACATTTTTTTTTTGCAATTTGCA
>NW_024650409.1:0-234 GCF_008729295.1 Plectropomus leopardus
CTGTCTGGGTCAGGAATGAGGAGTATGGGGGCAGAGCAGAAGCGTTCCTTGAGGTGTCGGAAGGCGTCGGCGGCGGCAGGAGACCAGCGGAACTGAACCTTGGGTGGGGTGAGAGCCGTGAGGGGGGCTGCCACCGTGCTGTATCCACGAATAAACCGTCTGTAAAAGTTGGCAAACCCCAGGAAAAGTTGCAACTGTTTGCGTGTGTCCGGAACGGGCCAGGAGGTCACCGCC
>NW_024650410.1:0-259 GCF_008729295.1 Plectropomus leopardus
AGAGCGTTCCCAGGACAGTTATTCTGTCGTTCAAAGGGAAAGCACACGCGATACATTCATTGCGACCCGTTTGAAAGGGCCACAGCCGCGCTCTGCTGCCCTTGGCGGGATACGGGAAACGGTTCGCGGGCTTGGCGTGCGATTGGAAATGTAAGGGCCAACGAATCGCAACGGACCTCCACTGTCCCCTCAGATTTTGTCGACTTCGGATGTTATTGTGCATTTGCTTGCAATCTATTCGAGCTTCTTAACGAGCACA
>NW_024650411.1:0-272 GCF_008729295.1 Plectropomus leopardus
CACGCCTAGCAAAAATAAGCCAATCAAATATGGGGGTTGGCACATTCGAATTTGCATAAAGAAAGATCTATAAAATGATACGGTTGACCACGCCTTCCGAGGATGAGCCAATCAAATACGGGGGTTGGCACATTCTAGTTAGCATAAAGAGAGACGTATAAATAAGTTCGGTGTAAACCGAGATAAACAAGTTGCAATTACTGCGATGGCATCTCGCTAATTCCTGCATTTGTATGAATGCAAGCTGTGCTGAGAAGTGCAGAATTTTCTTC
>NW_024650412.1:0-652 GCF_008729295.1 Plectropomus leopardus
ACTTTTTCTTCTTCTTTTCATTTCTTTGGTTAAATTTTACTTACCTATTTATTTGTTTCTGACTATGATTACTACTACCATCATTACTATTACTATTATTATTATTACTACTATCTATTCACTTAATCTATATATATTTTTTTGGTTTACCTGCATTTGTCTTTTTGTGTCTGTTTTTATTTTTTCTTTTCCCTTACATTTTATTACATCTTCTTGTTACAATTTGAGAAATGCACAATGCTTGTAACTAGTTGATTTGATCTGTTATTGCCCTAAAAGGACAATTAAAAAAAAAAGAAAAAAAAGATTATGTTTATACATTTGAAAGTTCAGGTCTTTTTCTTGAGTTTTTGACTAATTTCTTGCTAATTTTTGGGTTATTTCTTGTTGTTTGTTGTCTTCCTTCATGCTGGTCCAGGTGAGTCTGGTTGTAGTCCAGCAGGTGGCGCCCCCACACTGCAGACAGTCTCTGCTGCAGTGACCCAGATTCAGATCCAGATTCATCAAACATTCACAGCAGATTTTATCTCCACACTGAAAACTGCAGAATAAACCTGTTTCTATCAGAGCAGCACGAAGACCAGGACCCTGAGTCTAAGGGGCAGTCTAAAGGGGGTCTGAGGCAATCTAAGGGGACCTGAGGGGATCTGAG
>NW_024650413.1:0-297 GCF_008729295.1 Plectropomus leopardus
ACTTCCACAGGCTAAAGTTGCAAGTATTTAGTGTGACCTCCCTTTCCGATAAGCATGTCTTTAACTCTCTTGGGCAGACAATATGAGATTTAAATTACTAATCTTTTTGTGTTTTTACACCAGATTGTATTCAAGACATGTCCAAAGCTCAGTATTGATTGTTTGAGCTACCTCTTGTTATGGTTGTACAATTCAATATTTCACACTAAATATTGACTTCAGTCTGAAAATGTCTCAGTTGGTGTTGTAATTAATTCGTTGTAGTCTTTGAATCTTGATAAAGAGACTGAGAATTGT
>NW_024650414.1:0-2889 GCF_008729295.1 Plectropomus leopardus
ATAATGTGTTTGGCAGGAGGAACCATGAGTGTGGTCCTGGATTTATCCTACACTGTCTGCATCTGGATCTCTGCTGCTGTGGCCATCATCTACACACTGCTGGGAGGGCTTTACTCTGTGGCCTACACAGATGTAATACAGCTTGTGCTCATTTTCCTCAGCTTGGTGGGTTTTCTATATTTAATTTTTTTTATAGTTTTAGGTTGGATTAAGAGAACACTTCCACACAAGGTATCAAGAACTCCAAAAAGCATTTTTTAAAACTTGCATGTTTGTCATTTCCATGTTAATTTATCACTCTGTCTTTTTTTCCTGCAGTGGGTCTGTGTTCCCTTTGTGTTGATGAACCCGCACTCCTTGGACATTAGCCAGACACTGTTGAACAACACTTTACACGCTCCCTGGAGTGGTACACCAGGGCTGAAGCAGGCCTGGATATTGATTGATGATTTCTTGTTCTTTGTAAGGGGAAAAAAATGGGCCTACTGAATATCAAATGCAGTTCTCACTAGTCAAAATGGATATCTTCAGAATGACACACTAGTGAGTAAATTAACCTGTTCTACTTTACTAGGCACTAGGGACTCAGGGATATCAATGTATCCACCAGAGGACATTGTCAGTGTCATCCACATCCACAGCCAAGATCACTAGTGTGGTTGCTGCTCTCCTTTACCCTGTATTTGGGATACCCCCTATACTGCTTGGGGCAGCTGCTGCATCCACAGGTAATAACAGCATCTTTATATTTGAATTAACTGTGAAAAATGATGTCTATATTTAATTCATGCAAAGACAAACTTTACATAAACAGTCAAGAAAGACTGTCCATCTGGAAGGTCTTTGGCAGCCATCTTATGCTCTGCTGAGGTGTCTATGAGTAAAGCTTTGATGTCAACACTGGTTTCTGATCTCTTTGTGAGGTACAAGAGTTTTTTAGACATCCAGTGTGTCCCAGCAGATAAGTCGGGCTTGAATTTCATAATTTGGTTATGGTAATGAGTTAAATTTAAACTTAAAATGTGAGGTGAAATGTGAAGAGGGAAAAAGGGCGGGCCAAGAACAGAACCCTGAGGTAATATAAAAAATATATATGTTATGCTATGATAGACAACAAAGTGTTTTTTTTTCTTTTTTTCCCCCAGAAAGCTCACTCTTAACCATCTCAGAGCCAGGACAGAGATGCCAAATTTGTTTTCCAGTCAATCCATGAGTATGCAGTGATCAATAGTATCAAAAGCTGCTCCAAGATCCACTAGCAGAAACACAGAGGTGGAATCTGAATCCATAGTAAGCACAAGATCATTTACTTTTCTGGTAAGCGCAGTTTGGTTGAAATGACCGGCCCTGAGAGTATCCTTATTGAATGTGAATGCATGGATTGGCATTCACAGCTGTCAATCATGGTGGAAAATCCCGTTTTTGTAGAATTACTAAAGTAATTAACTAAGTAATTTAAGCTGGAAATTATATACATATAAATTCACTTCAACAAACATCAGGGTAATGAGAACTACCTTCACTGACAGAAACCTCTTTGGAAAAAATGTATTTGGTGTTTTTAGTTTTCCTTGTCACAAGCATAAAGGGGGTGGGGCTTAGGACCTATATTGCAGCCAGACATCAGGGGGCAACTGAGATTGAAAAGCTACACTTTTCTTTTCTACACTTTGGAGGAACTGTCATGTTTTCCATGTTTATACACAGTCTATGGTACTCATGTAACCACATGTCCCTATTTTTCTACCTTTCCTTCTTTTTGTACATGCCTCAGACTGGAACCTGACCACCTACGGTTCTCCATCTCCATATGATCGTGGGGAATCAGCTCTGGTCCTGCCCATCACCCTTCAGCACCTCACCCCTCCTCACATCTCCATTATTGGTATCGGGTGTGTCGCTGCTGCCGTGATGTCATCAGCTGACTCTCTGTTGCTCTCTGCAGCTTCTGTCCTCACTTCAAACATATACAAGAACATCCTAAGGCCACAGGTGAAAAAGGCATGAGAACTGTTGCCATTGTTGCTGTTTGCTGTTGTGAAGATGTGGTATTGATTTTAAAAGAAATGGAACAAAGTACTGGGAGTATAAATGGAATAAAGTGACATGAATGAGAAACAAACTGAGAATACAAGAAAGATGCAGGGAGAGAGTTCATTTTAAGCAGGATGGGGGCCAATCATTTGCTGTCAACCTGTTTTTGTCCCTCTCTACTTTCTTCCTCAGGCATCTGACAGGGAGACTGAGTGGGTGATCCGTGCATCTGTGTTGGTAGTGGGCTTGGTTGGTACTTCATTGGCCAACCTAAAAAATAGCATCCTATTGTTCTGGTTCATTGGTGCTGAAGTGGCCTACGTCATAATCTTCCCTCAACTTGTTTGCATCCTTTTTTTCAACATCACCAACGGTTACGGGGCTGTTATGGGCTTTCTGGTTGGAGTTGTCTTAAGACTGCTCAGTGGAGATCCATCACTAGGGTTAGCACCAGTCATACACTTCCCAGGATGCACCCTTGAGGACGATGTCTTTGTCCAGTACTCTCCAGTGAAGACCATCTCCATGCTGTCTGCCATTGCTGCCATCTTGTTGTTCTCCTACCTGGTTTCTCATTTTTTCAACAAAGGACTGCTTCCTGAGAAGTGGGATGTGTTCAAAGTGAAAACCAAACCACAACCACTGACACCAACAGATGACACCACAGAACACAATGAGAGGAAGAAACTGAATAGAAACAACAATTATGGCAGGGCGTCACAGCCAATGAAAAGCTCAAGCTGTTAGTGTCTTTGCGTGTACAGTAATATCTGTTCCTTGGTGCATAAAACCAGTATACAGATTTCTGAATTTTAAACATTTGAATGTTAATAACAAAGAAGATGTAGGTGCCAC